>NW_027196974.1:30000-72460 GCF_038502225.1 Cherax quadricarinatus | reverse complement strand
ATTCCTGTCTAAGGCCAAATTAAATGCATAATAATCTCTTTCTCTCTCTCTCTCTCTCTCTCTCTCTCTCTCTCTCTCTCTCTCTCTCTCTCTCTCTCTCTCTCTCTCTCTATCTATCTCTATCTCTCTCTCTCTCTCTCTCACTCTCTTTTTTTTTTTTTTTTTTTTTTTACACAGGGTTTGACAAGGTTAAGGATCCCCAGCTTTATTGACAGCTATTTACAGGTTAAGGATTCCCAACTTTATTGGCAAGCTAAGAGCTGTTACCTACATCAGCTCATTTGAAAGCATTTTTATTGTTTTGAGACATACAAGTAGGGAACAGGATGAAGTTGGAGCCATCTGTGGGCCAGCATTTTTATTTGATCAACTAACTTTATCTCTCTCTCTCTCTCTCTCTCTCTCTCTCTCTCTCTCTCTCTCTCTCTCTCTCTCTCTCTCTCTCTCTCTCTCTCTCTCTCTCTCTCTCTCTCTCTCCGACATACATTGACCTGAGCCTCACCTTTCATTTTCTCTCTGTCTCTACAGCTACTTCTCCTACGAGAAACATCTCTCTTGTTGTTCTCGTCTCTCTGGCTTTCTTCGTGATTTAGACTTTGTTTTTGGTACAGTATATTCTCGTTGGAGAGTCGCAACACTTCTTGCACCTCTGTTTACAGAGCATTGTTAAGACTTAGTGATTTCGACGTTTTGTAGAGGTTGTGTGTTGTGGAAATATTTTCAGCCTTGGTACCAAGTTTAACCTTCTGATCTACTTTGTTGTGGCATCTACGCTCTGTCATAGTCGGGGATATAGCAATGCTGAGTTAGATTCAGTATTAAGGGAGTTTTTATGGTTTTCGTGGAGGATCTGCGACAGGTCCGCAGTTGGAGTCGTTATTTTGTTTCCTTGTTCCTGGCCTGACACTGTGCTGCTTACTGCTGCTTTGCAAATTATTGTTTTTTGACGAATGGTTGATCATATTGTTCAAGTAAGCTGTTTGATTACCTTGTTGATCGAGAAGTTATAATATTTGTGGATTTGTCGGTCACTTTTTAAATGTAAGTCGAGTCGAGTCTTACTGAGGAATAACGAGCACTTAGAGTACATACACACATTCTCACATACACTTGTACACACTTACATATTTTCATTTGAGTGTAACTCGTCATAGCTAAGTACCAGACTGCTTTTGAGCTCGATCGCTAGCGCACTCAGCTCACACACTGAGGTCCGGAGTTCGAATCTCCGGTACGGCTGGAAAACATTAGGACGTGTTCCATAAGACACCTGCTGTCTCTCTTCACACTTTAGTGTAAAATGAAGTACCTGGCTGTTACTGGACTGGAGTGGGTCGCATCCTGGGACAAAATTGACCTAATTTGCCCGAAATGCTCAGCATAACAAACGGCTTTCTATATAGTAGTATGTCACTGATGTTAGTTATGGTCTGTATACCTTGTACATGTAGAAATGAAGATATTATTATTATTATTATTATTATTATTATTATTATTATTATTATTATTATTATTATTATTATTAATATCATTATTATTATTATTATTATTATTATTATTATTATTATCACTATATGTGCACTCAGCGCTATACTATTATATGTACAATTTAATTTTGCATTACCAGAGAAGTGCAATAATTTATCTCCTGAATTATATCATATATATTTACTTTGATAATGTCCACCTAAATCATTTCTGTATTAAAGATCTCAAACTTTATTTAGTTTATGTTCATCCAGTTGCAATCCCAAAGCAATATTGAAATTTCTCTTAATTTTAATGGATAACTGGACTAGAATATTCTCTGACAAACTGTTATTAAACCAGAAACAGTCTAGATGCTCGAGAGGAATCAATAAGTTTACCTTCTAGTATTTTCTGGAGATGTTATACATCACGGATATTACATTTTGTAACAGTCAGTTGGAAGGCAGTCCACAAGTTGCCAGTCTTTGAGACAGTCCACAAGTTGTCAGTCTTTGAGGCAGTCCACAAGTTGCCAGTCTTTGAGACAGTCCACAAGTTGCCAGTCTTTGACACAGTCCACAAGTTGTCAGTCTTTGAGACAGTCCACAAGTTGCCAGTCTTTGAGACAGTCCACAAGTTGTCAGTCTTTGAGACAGTCCACAAGTTGTAAGTCTTTGAGACAGTCCACAAGTTGTCAGTCTTTGAGACAGTCCACAAGTTGTCAGTCTTTGAGACAGTCCACAAGTTGTCAGTCTTTGAGACAGTCCACAAGTTGTCAGTCTTTGAGACAGTCCACAAGTTGTCAGTCTTTGAGACAGTCCACAAGTTGTCAGTCTTTGAGACAGTCCACAAGTTGTCAGTCTTTGAGACAGTCCACAAGTTGTCAGTCTTTGAGACAGTCCACAAGTTGTCAGTCTTTGAGACAGTCCACAAGTTGTCAGTCTTTGAGACAGTCCACAAGTTGTCAGTCTTTGAGACAGTCCACAAGTTGTCAGTCTTTGAGACAGTCCACAAGTTGTCAGTCTTTGAGACAGTCCACAAGTTGTCAGTCTTTGAGACAGTCCACAAGTTGTCAGTCTTTGAGACAGTCCACAAGTTGTCAGTCTTTGAGACAGTCCACAAGTTGTCAGTCTTTGAGACAGTCCACAAGTTGTCAGTCTTTGAGACAGTCCACAAGTTGTCAGTCTTTGAGACAGTCCACAAGTTGTCAGTCTTTGAGACAGTCCACAAGTTGTCAGTCTTTGAGACAGTCCACAAGTTGCCAGTCTTTGAGACAGTCCACAAGTTGTCAGTCTTTGAGACAGTCCACAAGTTGTCAGTCTTTGAGACAGTCCACAAGTTGTCAGTCTTTGAGACAGTCCACAAGTTGTCAGTCTTTGAGACAGTCCACAAGTTGTCAGTCTTTGAGACAGTCCACAAGTTGCCAGTCTTTGAGACAGTCCACAAGTTGCCAGTCTTTGAGACAGTCCACAAGTTGCCAGTCTTTGAGACAGTCCACAAGTTGTCAGTCTTTGAGGCAGTCCACAAGTTGTCAGTCTTTGAGACAGTCCACAAGTTGCCAGTCTTTGAGACAGTCCACAAGTTGCCAGTCTTTGAGACAGTCCACAAGTTGCCAGTCTTTGAGACAGTCCACAAGTTGCCAGTCTTTGAGACAGTCCACAAGTTGCCAGTCTTTGAGACAGTCCACAAGTTGTCAGTCTTTGAGACAGTCCACAAGTTGTCAGTCTTTGAGACAGTCCACAAGTTGTCAGTCTTTGAGACAGTCCACAAGTTGCCAGTCTTTGAGGCAGTCCACAAGTTGTCAGTCTTTGAGGCAGTCCAAAAGTTGTCAGTCTTTGAGACAGTCCACAACTTGTCAGTCTTTGAGACAGTCCACAAGTTGTCAGTCTTTGAGACAGTCCACAAGTTGCCAGTCTTTGAGACAGTCCACAAGTTGCCAGTCTTTGAGGCAGTCCACAAGTTGTCAGTCTTTGAGGCAGTCCACAAGTTGCCAGTCTTTGAGGCAGTCCACAAGTTGTCCGTCTTTGAGACAGTCCACAAGTTGTCAGTCTTTGAGACAGTCCACAAGTTGTCAGTCTTTGAGAAAGTCCACAAGTTGCCAGTCTTTGAGACAGTCCACAAGTTGTGAGTCTTTGAGACAGTCCACAAGTTGTCAGTCTTTGAGACAGTCCACAAGTTGTCAGTCTTTGAGACAGTCCACAAGTTGTCAGTCTTTGAGACAGTCCACAAGTTGTCAGTCTTTGAGACAGTCCACAAGTTGCCAGTCTTTGAGACAGTCCACAAGTTGCCAGTCTTTGAGACAGTCCACAAGTTGCCAGTCTTTGAGACAGTCCACAAGTTGTCAGTCTTTGAGGCAGTCCACAAGTTGTCAGTCTTTGAGACAGTCCACAAGTTGCCAGTCTTTGAGACAGTCCACAAGTTGCCAGTCTTTGAGACAGTCCACAAGTTGCCAGTCTTTGAGACAGTCCACAAGTTGCCAGTCTTTGAGACAGTCCACAAGTTGCCAGTCTTTGAGACAGTCCACAAGTTGCCAGTCTTTGAGACAGTCCACAACTTGTCAGTCTTTGAGACAGTCCACAAGTTGTCAGTCTTTGAGACAGTCCACAAGTTGTCAGTCTTTGAGACAGTCCACAAGTTGCCAGTCTTTGAGGCAGTCCACAAGTTGTCAGTCTTTGAGGCAGTCCAAAAGTTGTCAGTCTTTGAGACAGTCCACAACTTGTCAGTCTTTGAGACAGTCCACAAGTTGTCAGTCTTTGAGACAGTCTACAAGTTGCCAGTCTTTGAGACAGTCCACAAGTTGCCAGTCTTTGAGGCAGTCCACAAGTTGTCAGTCTTTGAGGCAGTCCACAAGTTGCCAGTCTTTGAGGCAGTCCACAAGTTGTCCGTCTTTGAGACAGTCCACAAGTTGCCAGTCTTTGAGACAGTCCACAAGTTGTCAGTCTTTTAGACAGTCCACAAGTTGTCAGTCTTTGAGACAGTCCACAAGTTGCCAGTCTTTGAGACAGTCCACAAGTTGTCAGTCTTTGAGACAGTCCACAAGTTGTCAGTCTTTGAGACAGTCCACAAGTTGCCAGTCTTTGAGACAGTCCACAAGTTGCCAGTCTTTGAGACAGTCCACAAGTTGCCAGTCTTTGAGACAGTCCACAAGTTGCCAGTCTTTGAGACAGTCCACAAGTTGCCAGTCTTTGAGACAGTCCACAAGTTGTCAGTCTTTGAGGCAGTCCACAAGTTGTCAGTCTTTGAGACAGTCCACAAGTTGCCAGTCTTTGAGACAGTCCACAAGTTGCCAGTCTTTGAGACAGTCCACAAGTTGCCAGTCTTTGAGACAGTCCACAAGTTGCCAGTCTTTGAGACAGTCCAGAAGTTGCCAGTCTTTGAGACAGTCCACAAGTTGCCAGTCTTTGAGACAGTCCACAAGTTGCCAGTCTTTGAGACAGTCCACAACTTGTTAGTCTTTGAGACAGTCCACAACTTGTCAGTCTTTGAGACAGTCCACAAGTTGTCGCTCTTTGAGACAGTCCACAAGTTGCCAGTCTTTGAGGCAGTCCACAAGTTGTCAGTCTTTGAGGCAGTCCACAAGTTGTCAGTCTTTGAGACAGTCCACAACTTGTCAGTCTTTGAGACAGTCCACAAGTTGTCAGTCTTTGAGACAGTCCACAAGTTGCCAGTCTTTGAGACAGTCCACAAGTTGCCAGTCTTTGAGACAGTCCACAAGTTGCCAGTCTTTGAGACAGTCCACAAGTTGCCAGTCTTTGAGACAGTCCACAAGTTGTCAGTCTTTGAGGCAGTCCACAAGTTGTCAGTCTTTGAGACAGTCCACAAGTTGTCGGTCTTTGAGACAGTCCACAAGTTGCCAGTCTTTGAGACAGTCTACAAGTTGCCAGTCTTTGAGACAGTCCACAAGTTGCCAGTCTTTGAGACAGTCCACAAGTTGCCAGTCTTTGAGACAGTCCACAAGTTGCCAGTCTTTGAGACAGTCCACAACTTGTCAGTCTTTGAGACAGTCCACAAGTTGTCAGTCTTTGAGGCAGTCCACAAGTTGCCAGTCTTTGAGACAGTCCACAAGTTGCCAGTCTTTGAGGCAGTCCACAAGTTGTCAGTCTTTGAGGCAGTCCACAAGTTGCCAGTCTTTGAGGCAGTCCACAAGTTGTCAGTCTTTGAGGCAGTCCACAAGTTGTCAGTCTTTGAGACAGTCCACAAGTTGTCAGTCTTTGAGACAGTCCACAAGTTGCCAGTCTTTGAGACAGTCCACAACTTGTCAGTCTTTGAGACAGTCCACAAGTTGTCAGTCTTTGAGACAGTCCACAAGTTGTCAGTCTTTGAGACAGTCCACAAGTTGCCAGTCTTTGAGGCAGTCCACAAGTTGTCAGTCTTTGAGGCAGTCCACAAGTTGTCAGTCTTTGAGACAGTCCACAACTTGTCAGTCTTTGAGACAGTCCACAAGTTGTCAGTCTTTGAGACAGTCCACAAGTTGCCAGTCTTTGAGACAGTCCACAAGTTGCCAGTCTTTGAGACAGTCCACAAGTTGCCAGTCTTTGAGACAGTCCACAAGTTGCCAGTCTTTGAGACAGTCCACAAGTTGTCAGTCTTTGAGGCAGTCCACAAGTTGTCAGTCTTTGAGACAGTCCACAAGTTGCCGGTCTTTGAGACAGTCCACAAGTTGCCAGTCTTTGAGACAGTCTACAAGTTGCCAGTCTTTGAGACAGTCCACAAGTTGCCAGTCTTTGAGACAGTCCACAAGTTGCCAGTCTTTGAGACAGTCCACAAGTTGCCAGTCTTTGAGACAGTCCACAACTTGTCAGTCTTTGAGACAGTCCACAAGTTGTCAGTCTTTGAGACAGTCCACAAGTTGCCAGTCTTTGAGACAGTCCACAAGTTGCCAGTCTTTGAGGCAGTCCACAAGTTGTCAGTCTTTGAGGCAGTCCACAAGTTGCCAGTCTTTGAGGCAGTCCACAAGTTGTCAGTCTTTGAGGCAGTCCACAAGTTGTCAGTCTTTGAGACAGTCCACAAGTTGTCAGTCTTTGAGACAGTCCACAAGTTGCCAGTCTTTGAGGCAGTCCACAAGTTGTCAGTCTTTGAGACAGTCCACAAGTTGTCAGTCTTTGAGACAGTCCACAAGTTGTCAGTCTTTGAGACAGTCCACAAGTTGTCAGTCTTTGAGACAGTCCACAAGTTGTCAGTCTTTGAGACAGTCCACAAGTTGTCAGTCTTTGAGACAGTCCACATGTTGTCAGTCTTTGAGACAGTCCACAAGTTGTCAGTCTTTGAGACAGTCCACAAGTTGTCAGTCTTTGAGACAGGCCACAAGTTGTCAGTCTTTGAGACAGTCCACAAGTTGTCAGTCTTTGAGACAGTCCACAAGTTGTCAGTCTTTGAGACAGTCCACAAGTTGTCAGTCTTTGAGACGGTCCACAAGTTGTCAGTCTTTGAGACAGTCCACAAGTTGTCAGTCTTTGAGGCAGTCCACAAGTTGTCAGTCTTTGAGGCAGTCCACAAGTTGTCAGTCTTTGAGGCAGTCCAAAGTGTGCTACCACTAGTCAGTTGACTTGCGGTAGCACACTGGCGAGTGCTGGCAAGTGTTTGCAACTGAGGTTTCTAGCTAGGTCTATCACCTCACTCTTTTTTACCATCACACCATTTACTATGTTATCCTTATGCTGTACACTATGACTACTATGTTTTGTACTCTTCTCATTAAAGACACTATGATACTATGTATACTATTATAATATGAATTTTCACACAGCATTGTTTGAGTCTATAGATTCACTTCCTGGGTGTATGGCAACACTTCCTATTTTCACTGCACACTTTTTTTCTCTCTCTTTTTTTTTTCTTGCCTTTGAGCATACTATTATTTACTAGATTTGTTTTGAGCACTGGATAAATTTTCTGGCACAAAGATATCCAACAATAATCCACGTGATATACGGAGCCACACAACGTTTGTCTGGAATTTTTTATATCCTGTCCTGCTTCTGGAACTGCATAGAGTCCTTATAATCTCTTCAGTCATCATAATATTTACTGAATAGTTCTCGTTTTATATAAACAAATTCTTTGTGTAAATTATAGGGTTACAAAGAAGCAGTTTTGGCACCAAGAGGCGAGTCTTACGAAATGCAGGGAATGGTGGGAGAGATGGTGGATAAAATAATGAGGAAACTCAACTTCACCATCGAGTTTAGTGAGATCGGAGGCCCTATCGACAAGATGCCTAATGGTTCGTTTCGAGGTTCAATAGGCGCTATACAACGCAGGGTGAGCAACTTTTGATTCAGAAAAATTTTAAGTTAATTTCTCACGGTAGGTTGCTACGTTATTGAAATATCTTTAATCTTGTGTCAGCCGAAGTACAATATTTAGTGTTAATATTCACGTAAAAAAAATAACAGAGATGGACTTTATTTTGAAGGCATTTTAGGACAAATGGTTATTAATGATATTACACGAGCAAATGAAGTCTTAATACAATTGCTAAAATTCTTATTAGAACAGAAGAAAATAGTTAATTTATATTCATTTCAGTTTCTTATATAATTTATGTTAAAAGAAGTCAGAAATTCATACGGTTACATTCCCCAGCTTTCTTGTGACCTCGTCCATTGTTTCTTGTGACCTCGTCCATTGTTTCTTGTGACCTCGTCCATTGTTTCTTGTGACCTCGTCCATTGTTTCTTGTGACCTCGTCCATTGTTTCTTGTGACCTTGTCAATTGTTTAAGGAAATATATATATTTATATATATATATATATATATATATATATATATATATATATATATATATATATATATATATATATATATATATATATATATATATATATATATATATATATATATATATATATATATCCCACCGAGACAGGGTTCCCCGGAAAAAAAACGAAAGTTTCTCTTTTAAATTTAGTAATGAATATTGGAGAGAGAGATACTAGCCTCTTGCTCCCGGCATTTTAGTCTCCTCTTACGTCACTCTTTGAGTACTGAGGAAAAATTCTGTTTAACTTCCCTATGGCCACAAGCGGAAATAAACAATATAAGAACTAACGTGAAAGAAGAAGAAAACCCTCAAGCGTTTATATATACATATTTGTACATGCAAGTATAGTGTGACCTAAGTGTAAGTAGAAGTAGCAAGACGTAACTAAAGTCTTGCAGAAAAAAGACACCACCATCACATCAGCATGAGTGGTTGCTGTCTACCAACCTACTACCACCGGAAGGTAGAACCTCTCAGGGTGGTTGCTGTCTACCAACCTACTACCACCGGAAGGTAGAACCTCTCAGGGTGGTTGCTGTCTACCAACCTACTACCACCGGAAGGTAGAACCTCTCAGGGTGGTTGCTGTCTACCAACCTACTACCACCGGAAGGTAGAACCTCTCAGGGTGGTTGCTGTCTACCAACCTACTACCACCGGAAGGTAGAACCTCTCAGAGTGGTTGCTGTCTACCAACCTACTACCACCGGAAGGTAGAACCTCTCAGAGTGGTTGCTGTCTACCAACCTACTACCACCGGAAGGTAGAACCTCTCAGGGTGGTTGCTGTCTACCAACCTACTACCACCGGAAGGTAGAACCTCTCAGGGTGGTTGCTGTCTACCAACCTACTACCACCGGAAGGTAGAACCTCTCAGGGTGGTTGCTGTCTACCATCCTACTACCACCGGAATGTAGTACCTCCCTGGCTGGTTGCTGTCTACCAACCTACTACCACCGGAATGTAGTACCTCCCTGGCTGGTTGCTGTCTACCAACCTACTACCACCGGAATGTAGTACCTCCCTGGCTGGTTGCTGTCTACCAACCTACTACCACCGGAATGTAGTACCTCCCTGGCTGGTTGCTGTCTACCAACCTACTACCACCGGAATGTAGTACCTCCCTGGCTGGTTGCTGTCTACCAACCTACTACCACCGGAATGTAGTACCTCCCTGGCTGGTTGCTGTCTACCAACCTACTACCACCGGAATGTAGTACCTCCCTGGCTGGTTGCTGTCTACCAACCTAATGCCACCGGAGGGTAGTACCTCACTGGTGGTTGCTGTCTACCAACCTACTACCACCGGAAGGTAGAACCTCCCTGGCTGGTTGCTGTCTACCAACCTACTACCACCGGAATGTAGTACCTCCCTGGCTGGTTGCTGTCTACCAACCTAATGCCACCGGAGGGTAGTACTTCACTGGTGGTTGCTGTCTACCAACCTACTACCACCGGAATGTAGTACCTCCCTGGCTGGTTGCTGTCTACCAACCTACTACCACCGGAATGTAGTACCTCCCTGGCTGGTTGCTGTCTACCAACCTACTACCACCGGAAGGTAGAACCTCTCAGGGTGGTTGCTGTCTACCAACCTACTACCACCGGAATGTAGTACCTCCCTGGCTGGTTGCTGTCTACCAACCTAATGCCACCGGAGGGTAGTACCTCACTGGTGGTTGCTGTCTATCAACCTAATACCACAGGGCGGTAGTACCTCCTTGGGTGGTTGCTGTCTATCAACCTACTACCACAGGGCAGTAGTACCTCCTTGGGTGGTTGCTGTTTACCAACCTACTACCACAGGACGGTAGTACCTCCCTGGGTGGTTGCTGTCTAGAAACCTTCTACCACAGGACGGTTGTACCTTCGTGGGTGGTTGCTCTCTACCAACCTAATGCCACTGGAATGTAGTACCTCCCTGGCCGGTTGCTGTCTACCAACCTAATGCCACCGGAGGGTAGTACCTCACTGGTTGTTGCTGTCTATCAACCTAATACCACAGGGCGGTAGTACCTCCTTGGGTGGTTGCTGTTTACCAACCTACTACCACAGGACGGTAGTACCTCCCTGGGTGGTTGCTGTCTAAAAGCCTTCTACCACAGGACGGTTGTACCTTCGTGGGTGGTTGCTGTCTACCAACGTACTACCACAGGGCAGTTGTACCTCCCTTGGCGGTTGCCGTCTACCAACCAACTACCTCAGAATGGTAGTACCTTCCTGGGTTGTTGCTGTCTACCATCTTATTACCACACCACAGGAGAGTAGTAAGATATATGGACCGTGCATTTTGCAACAGACAGAAAGGTCAGACAGAGAGTGTGTCTTCCTGGAGCTGGTGTTGGCGACATAGTCAGCAGGTTGGATAATATTATGGCAGGTAATGGGAACAAGCCCATTATCCGTCTTAGTGCTGGGGGTAATGACGTTGGAAAGGGCAGGAGAGAGGAGCTGCTGGATAAGTCCAGGTCAGCCATACAAGTAGTTAGGTCTAAGGGAGGGATTCCAGTCATATGTAGTATCTTGCCTAGAAAGGGAGTGGGCAATGAATGGATGTCTAGAGACAAGAGGGTAGTACCTCCCTAGGTACTTGCTGTCTATTATACTACTTCCACAGGAGGGTAATATCTCCCTGGGTTGTTTCTGTCTACCAACCTACTACCATAGGACGGCAGTACCTCCCTCGGTGGTTGCTATTTACCTACCCACTACGAAAAGATGGTAGTACCTCCCTGGGTGGTTCCTTTCTACCAACCTATTACCACAGTAGGGTAGTACCTCATGGGAGGTTGCTGTCTACCAACCTACTACCACAGAAGGGTAGTACCTCCTTGTGTAGTTGCTGACTACCAGTCTACTACACCAGAACGAGAGTACCTCGCTGGGTTGTTGCTCTCTATTATCCGACTACCTCAGGATAGTAATACCTCCCTGGGTGGTTTCTGTCTATGAACATGCAACGACAAGATGGTAGTACCTCCCTGGGTGGTTGCTGTCTACCAACCTACTACCCCAGGATGGTAATACCTATCTGGGTGGTTGCTGCCTACAAACCTACTACGCCAGGAGGGTAGTACCTCCCTTTGTGGATTGCTCTCTGTTATCCTTCTACCACAGGATGGTAGTACCTCCCTGTGTAGTTATCTACAAACCTACTACCTCAAGACGGTAATACTTGACTGGGTGGTTCCTGCCTACCAACCTACTACCACAGGACTGTAGTACCTCTCTGGGTGGTAGCTGTCTATTATCCTACTACCGCAGGAGGGTAGTACCTCCCTGGATGGTTGCTCTCTACCAACCTACTACCCCAGGACGGTAGTACCTCCCTGGGTGGTTGCTGGCTACTAACCTATTTACTCAGGATTGTAGTACCTCCCTGGGTGGTTGCTGACTTCCAACCTACTTACTCAGGATTGTAGTACCTCCCTAAGTGGTTGCTGTCTACAAATCTACTGACTCAGGATTGTAGTTCCTCCCAGGATGGTTGCTGTCTACCAACCTACTACTCCAGGACGGTAGTACCTCCCTGGGTGGTTGCTGTCTACCAATCTTCTCCCACAGGAGGGTAGTACCTCCGTGGGTGGTTGCTGTCTACCAACCTTCTACCACAGAAGGGTAGTACCTCCCTGGGTGGTTGCTGTCTATCAACATACTACCCCAGGACGGTAGTACCTCCGTGGGTGGTTGCTGTCTATCAGCCTACTAACTCAGGATTATACTACCTACCTGGGTGGTTGCTGTCTACCAACCTACTACCACAGGAGGGTAGTACCTCCCTGGGTGGTTGCTGTCTACCAACCTTCTACCAAAGGAGGGTAGTACCTCCATGGGTGGTTGCTGTCTACCAACCTACTACCCCAGAACGGTAGTATCTCCCTGGGTGGGTACTGTCTACCAGCCTACTAACTCAGGATTACAGTACCTACCTGGGTGGTTGCTGTCTACCAACCTACTTACTCAGGATTGTAGTACCTCCCTAGGTGGTTGTTGTCTTCCAATTGGCTGACTCAGGATTGTAGTACCTCACTGGGTGGTTGCTGTCTACCAACGTACTACCCCATGACGGTAATACCTCTGTGGTTGGTTCCTGACTACCAACCTTCTACCACAAGAGGGTACTACCTCCCTGGGTGGTTGCTGCCTGCAAACCTACTACATAGGAGGGTAGTACCTCCATTGGTGGTTGTCGTCTACAAACCTACTACTACAGGACCGTAGTACCTCTCTGGGTGGTTGCTGTCTACCAACCTACTGCAACAGGACGGTAGTACCTTCCTGGGTTGTTGCTGTCTACCAACCTACTACCACAGGATGGTAGCACCTACTTGTGTGATTGCTGTCTATCAACCTACTACCACAGGAGGGTACTAAGTCACTGGGTGGTTGCAGTCTACCAAGGTAATGCCACAGGACTGGAGTACCTCTCTTGGTGGTTAATTTCTATCAACCCACAACCATAAGAGGGTAGTACCACCATGGGTGGTTGCTGTTTAACAACCTACTAACACAAGATGGTAGTACCTCGCTGGGTGGTTGCTGTCGATTATCCTACTACCACAGGATAGTAATACCTCCCTGGGTGGTTTCTGTCTATCAATCTACAACCACAAGAGGGTAGAACCTCCCTGAGTGGTTTCTGTCTACCAACCTTCTACCACAGGAGGGTAGTACCTCATTGGGTGGTTGCTGTCTACCAACCTACTACCACAAGAGGGTACTACCTTCCTGGATGGTTGCTGCCTACAAACCTACTACCACAGGACGGTAGTACCTACCTCGGTGGTTGCTGTCTACCAACCTACTACAACAGGATCGTAGTACTTCCTTGTGTGGTTGCTGTCAACCAACCTACTACCTGAGGATTGAAGCACCTCCCTTGGTGTTAGGTTTCTACCAACCTACTACCACAGGATGGTAGCACCTCCTTGTGTGGTTGCTGTATATCAACCTACTAACCACAAGATGGTAGCACCTCCTTGTGTGGTTGCTGTATATCAACATACTACCACAGGAGGGTACTAAGTCACTGTGTGACTGCAGTCTACCAAGGTAATGCCACAGGACTGGAGTACCTCTCTTGGTGGTTAATGTCTATCAACCTACTACCATAGGATTGTAGTACCTCCCTGGGTGGTTGCTGTCTACCAACCTGCTACACCATAATGGTAGTACCTCACTGGGTGGTTAGTGTCTACCAGCCTACTACCACCCACTAGGTACTTACTGTCTACCAACCTACTACCACCCACTAGGTACTTACTGTCTACCAACCTACTACCACAGGATGATAATACCTCCATGTTTGGTTTCTGTCTACCAACCTACTTTCACTGGACGGTAGTACCTCCCTGGGTGGTTGCATTCTACCAACCTCCTACCACAGGATGGTAGTTCCTCCTTGTGTGGTTTCTGTATACCAACCTACTACCATTTGAGGGTGGTACCTCCCTTGGTGGTTTCTGTCTATCATCCTACAACCACAAGAGGGTAGTACCTCCCTAGGTACTTGCTGTCTATTATACTACTTCCACGGGAGGGTAATATCTCCCTGGGTGGTTTCTCTATACCAACCTACTACCATAGGACGGTAGTACCTCCCTCGGTGGTTGCTATTTACCTACCCACTACGAAAAGATGGTAGTGCCTCCCTGGGTGGTTGCTGTCTACCAACCTACTACCACAGGAGGGTAGTAATTCCTTGTGTATTTGCTGTCTACCATCCTACTACACCAGAACGGTAGTACCTCGCTGGGTGGTTGCTGTCCATTATCCTACTACAACAGGATAGTAATACCTCCCTGGGTGGTTTCTGTCTATCAACCTACAACCACAAGAGGGTAGTACCTCCCTGGGTTGTTTCTGTCTACCAACCTCACCGGGTGGTTGCTGTCTACCAACCTTCTACCACAGGAGGGTAGTACCTCACTGGGTGGTTGCTGTCTACCAATGTTCTACCCCAGGACGGTAATACCTCTCTGGGTGGTTCCTGACTACCAACCTACTCCCACAACAGGGTACTACCTCCCTGAGTTGTTGCTGCCTACAAACCTACTACGTCAGGAGTGTAGTACCTCCCTTGGTGGTTGCTCTCTGTTATCCTACTAGCACTAGCACTGGATGGTAGTGCCCCCATGGGTGGTTGCTGTCTACCAACGTACTACCTCAAGACGGTAGTACTTGACTTGGTTGTTCCTGTCCGCCAACCTACTACCACAGGACGGTAGTACCTCCCTGGGTGGTTGCTGTCTACCAACGTACTACCACAGGATTGGAGTACCTTCCTGGTTCGTTGCTGTCTACCAACTTGCTACACCAGGAGGGTAATGCCTCCCTGGGTGGTTGCAGTTTATTATCCTACTACTACAGGAGGGTAGTACTTCCCTGGTGGTTGCTGTGTACCGACCTACTACACCAGGAGGGTAGTACCTCCCTGGATGGTTACCGTATACCAACTCACTACACCAGGAGGGTACTGCCTCCCCGGGTGGTTGCTGTCTACTAGCCTACTATCCAAGGACTGTAGCACATCCCTGGGTGGTTGCTGTCTACGAACCTACTACCACAGGAGGGTAATACCTCCCCGGGTGGTTGTTGTCTACTAGCCTACTATCCCAGGACTGTAGTACATTCCTGAGTGGTTGCTGTCTACCAACCTACTACCACAGGAGGGTAATACCTCCCAGAGTGGTTGCTGTCTACTAGCCTACTATCCCAGGACTGTAGTACCTCCCTGGGTGGTTGCTGTCTACTAGCCTACTATCCCAGGACTGTAGTACCTCCCAGGGTGGTTGGTGTCTACCAACCTACTACCACAGGATTGGAGTACCTCCCTGGGTGGTTGGTGTCTACCAACCAAAAACTGCAAAATTTTTGAGGCAATTGTGGCCGAGTGGACAAGAGCGTCAACTTGGGAACCCTGTCGGTCTCCCTGTAGAGGGTTCGATTCCTGCTGACTGCCATGTTTTCCTTCATATGCCCACTTGTTTCTGCTTGGGGGCAATGATATTTATTTATATGTATACATATACAGGTTGTAGGTTGGTAGACAGCAACCACCGAGGGAGGTACTACCGTCCTGCCAAGTGAGTGTAAAACACAAACCTGTAACTGTTTTACATGATGGTAGGATTGCTGGTGTCTCTTTTCTGTCTCATAAATACGCTGGATAACAGGTATATCTTGCTACTTCTTTGTACACTTAGGTCACACTAGACAGGCATGCACATGCATATATATACATACACATAGTAGCACTCAGTTAAGAGGCGGGGCCAGGAGCTGAGTCTCGACCCCTGCAACCACAATTAGATGAGCACAATTAGGTGTGTACACATCTAGGCTTTTTCTTCTTTATCTCAATAGCTCTTTTTCTTGTTTTTTTTTCTTCTATTGTCCATGGGGAAGTGGAAAGAATCTTTCCTCCGTAAGCCATGCGTGTCGTGTGAGGCGACTAAAATGCCGGGAGCAATGGGCTAGTAACCCCTTCTCCTGTAGACATTTACTAAAAGTGAGAAGAAGAAAAACTTTTTAAAACAGGGATGGTTGAATGTGCGTGGATGTAGTGCGGATGACAAGAAAGAGATGATTGCTGATGTAATGAATGAAAAGAAGTTGGATGTCCTGGTCCTAAGTGAAACAAAGCTGAAGGGGGTAGGCGAGTTTCAGTGGGGAGAAATAAATGGGATTAAGTCAGGAGTATCAGAGAGAGTTAAAGCTAAGGAAGGGGTAGCAATAATGTTGAAGTATCAGTTATTCAAGGATTATGTGGATTAAAATAAGTGTCGGATGTGAAAAGTGGGTCATAATAAGCGTGTATGCACCTGGAGAAGAGAGGAGTGTAGAGGACATAGATTTTGGGAGATGTTAAGCGAATGTATAGAAATCTTCAAACCAAGAGAGAGAGTAATTGTGATAGGTGATCTAAATACTAAAGTAAGAGAAATATTTAGAGAGGGTGTGGTAGGTAAGTTTGGGGTGCCAGGTGTAAATGATAATGGGAGCCCTTTGATTGAACTTCGTATAGAAAGGGGTTTAGTTATAGGTAATACGACTTTAAAAAAAAGAGGATAAATAAATATTCAAGATATGATGTACGGTGTAATGACAGTAGTTTACTGGACTATGTATTGGTAAATGAAAGACTGTTGAGTAGACTTCAGGATGTACATGTTATAGAGGGGCCACAGATATATCAGATCACTTTTTAGTTGTAGATACAGTGAGTGTAAAAGGTAGATGGGATACAAGGAGAATAGAAGAAGCAAGTAAGAGACAGGTGAAGGTGTATAAACAACAAGAGGAGGCAGTTAGGGTAAGACATAAACAAATATTGGAGGATAGATGGATTAGTGAGAGTATAGGCAATGGGGTCGAAGATATATGGGGTAGGTTTAAGAATGTAGTGTTAGAGTGTTCAGCAGAAGTTTGTGGTTACAGGAAAGTGGGTGTGGGAGGGAAGAGGAGCAATTGGTGGAATGATGATATGAAGAGAGTAGTAAGGGAGAGAAAGTTAACATATGAGAGAGTTTCACGAAGCAGAAGTGATACAAGGAGGGAAGAGTATATGGGGTGACAAGGAGAGGTTAAGAGAATGGTGAAGCAATGTAAAAAGAGAGCAAATGAGAGAGTGGGTGAGATGTTATCAACAAATTTTGTTGAAAATAAGAAAAAGTTTTGGAGTGAGATTAATAAGTTGACTGTTAAAAAAAAAGAGAGGAGAGTTATTAAATGGAGAGTTAGAGGTATCAGGAAGATGGAGGGGATATTTTGAGGAACTGTTAAATGTTGATGAAGATAGAGATGCTGTGATTTCGTGTGTAGGGCAAGGAGGAATAACATCTTGTAGGAGTGAGGAAGAGCCAGTTGTGAGTTTGGGGGAAGTTCGTGAGGCAGTGGTTAGAATGAAAAGGGGTAGGGCAGGTGGGAGTGATGGGATAAAGATAGAAATGTTAAAAGCAGGTGGGGATATAGTTTTGAAGTGGTTGGTGCTATTATTTAATAAATGTATGGAAGAGGGTAAGGTACCTATGGATTGGCAGAGAGCATGCATAGTTCCTTTGTATAAAGGCAAAGGGGATAAAAGAGAGTGCAAAAATTATAGGGGGATAAGTCTGCTGAGTATACCTGGTAAAGTGTATGGTAGAGTTATTATTGAAAGAATTAAGAGTAAGATGGAGAATAGGATAGCAGATGAACAAGGAGGCTTTAGGAAAGGTAGGGGGTGTGTGGACCAGGTGTTTACAGTGAAACATATAAGTGAACAGTATTTAGATAAGGCTAAAGAGGTCTTTGTGGCATTTATGGATTTGGAAAAGGCGTATGACAGGGTGGATAGGGGGGCAATGTGGCAGATGTTGCAAGTGTATGGTGTAGGAAGTAGGTTACTGAAAGCAGTGAAGAGTTTTTACGAGGATAGTGAGGCTCAAGTTAGAGTATGTAGGAAAGAGGGAAATTTTTTCCCAGTAAAAGTAGGCCTTAGACAAGGATGTGTGATGTCACCGTGGTTGTTTAATATATTTATAGATGGGGTTGTAAGAGAAGTAATTGCGAGGGTCTTGGCAAGAGGCGTGGAGTTAAAAGATGAAGAATCACACACAAAGTGGGAGTTGTCACAGCTGCTCTTTGCTGATGACACTGTGCTCTTGGGAGATTTCTGAAGAGAAGTTGCAGAGATTGGTGGATGAATTTGGTAGGGTGTGCAAAAGAAGAAAATTAAAGGTGAATACAGGAAAGAGTAAGGTTATGAGGATAACAAAAAGATTAGGTGATGAAAGATTGAATATCAGATTGGAGGGAAAGAGTATGGAGGAGGTGAATGTATTCAGATATTTGGGAGTGGACGTGTCAGCGGATGGGTCTATGAAAGATGAGGTGAATCATAGAATTGATGAGGGGAAAAGAGTGAGTGGTGCACATAGGAGTCTGTGGAGACAAAGAACTTTGTCCTTGGAGGCAAAGGTTGGTGAACGAATTTGGTAGGGTATGTAAAAGAAAATTAAAAGTGAATATAGGAAAGAGGACGGTTATGAGGATAACAAAAAGATTAGGTGATGAAAGATTTGATTTCAGATTGGAGGGAGAGAGTATGGAGGAGGTGAATGTATTCAGATATTTAGGAGTGGACGTGTTAGCAGATAGGTCTCTGAAGGATGAGGTGAATCATAGAATTGATGAGGGAAAAAGGGTGAGTGGTGCATTTAGGAATCTGTAGGGACAAAGAACTTTGTCCCTGGAAAGAAAGAGGGGAATGTATGAGAGTATAGTTTTACCAATGCTCTTATATGGGTGCGAAACATGGGTGATGAATGTTGCAACGAGGAGAAGGCTGGAGGCAGTGGAGATGTCATGTCTGAGGGCAATGTGTGGTGTGAATATAATGCAGAGAATTCGTAGTTTGGAAATTAGGAGAAGGTGTGGGATTACCAAAACTATTATCCAGAGTGCTGAGGAGGGGTTGTTGACGTGGATCAGACATGTAGAGAGAATAGAACAATACAGAATGACTTAGAGAGTGTATAAATCTGTAGTAGAGGGAAGGAGGGGAAGGATCGGCCTAGAAAAGGTCAGAGGGAGGGGATAAAGGAGGTTTTGTGTGCTGCTGAATATAATGAATATAATGCAGAGAATTCGTAGTTTGGAAGTTAGGAGGAGGTGTGGGATTACAAAAACTGTTGTCCAGAGGGCTGAGGAAGGGTTGTTGAGGTGGTTCGGACATGTAGAGAGAATGGAGCGAAACAGAATGACTTCAAGAGTGTATCAGTCTGTAGTGGAAGGAAGGCGGGGTAGGGGTCGGCCTAGGAAAGGTTGGAGAGAGGGGGTAAAGGAGGTTTTGTGTGCGAGGGGCTTGGACTTCCAGCAGGCATGAGTGAGCGTGTTTGATGGGAGTGAATGGAGACAAATGGTTTTTAATACTTGACGTGCTGTTGGAGTGTGAGCAAAGTAACATTTATGAAGGGGTTCAGGGAAACCGGCAGGCCGGACTTGAGTCCTGGAGATGGGAAGTACAGTGCCTGCACTCTGAAGGAGGGGTGTTAATGTTGCAGTTTAAAAACTGTAGTGTAAAGCACCCTTCTGGCAAGACAGTGATGGAGTGAATGATGGTGAAAGTTCTTCTTTTTCGGGCCACCCTGCCTTGGTGGGAATCGGCCAGTGTGATAATAAAAAAAATATATATAAATATATATGTATATATTTATATATATATATATATATATATATATATATATATATATATATATATATATATATATATATATATATATATATATATATGCAAGGAATTCGCGAGAGCATGCGAAATATACACAAACACTGATCTCTGGCTGAAGGAGACTCGAACCTACGAACCTTAGGACAAGGTACGCAGTGCTTTACCAATCTACCACACAGTGTGGGTAGATTGGTAAAGCACTGCGTACCTTGTCCTAAGGTTCGTAGGTTCGAGTCTCCTTCAGCCAGAGATCAGTGTTTATATATATATATATATATATATATATATATATATATATATATTTATTTATTAACATATCGGCCGATTCCCACCAAGGCAGGGTGGCCCACCAAGGCAGGGTGGCCCACCAAGGCAGGGTGGCCCACCAATTCAGGGTGGCCCGAAAAAGAAAAACTTTCACCATCATTCACTCCATCACTGTCTTGCCAGAAGGGTGCTTTACACTACAGTTTTTAAACTGCAACATTAACACCCCTCCTTCAGAGTGCAGGCACTGTACTTCCCATCACCAGGACTCAAGTCCGGCATGCCGGTGTCCCTGAATCCCTTCATAAATGTTACTTTGCTCACACTCCTCAAATGGAGGACCAAAACGTCCTCCCGCAGCTCTTATTGTTATTATATGATATTGGAAGTCCAGCTCCATTAAACTAATCTTTGACTTTCACATTAGTTTTCAATGAGGCGAAATTTATAATGAAGAATGTTCACTTACAATTGTTTGTTGTATCTACAGGAGGTTGACTTGTTAATGGCGAGTTTGACAATGTCTCCTGTAAGAGCAGAGGTCATAGACTACTCTGAATGGTACTGGTTCTCACCTGTCAAGTTTTACACCAAAGTTCCTAAACTCTTAGACGACAAGTTTCTCATCTTCCAAATTTATACATGGAAGGTTAGTTCTAATATTTTCAGTGTTTACTAGTTGGAGTTTGGAGTGTCACCCACCGCGGGACCAGACCTACCTGCAGGTTATTACCAACCGCGGGACCAGACCTACCTGCAGGTTATTACCCACCGCGGGACCAGACCTACCTGCAGGTTATTACCCACCGCGGGACCAGACCTACCTGCAGGTTATTACCCACCACGGGACCAGACCTACCTGCAGGTTATTACCCACCGCGGGACCAGACCTACCTGCACGTTATTACCCACCGCGGGACCAGACCTACCTGCAGGTTATTACCCACTGCGGGACCAGACCTACCTGCACGTTATTACCCACCGCGGGACCCGACCTACCTGCAGGTTATTACCCACCGCGGGACCTGACCTACCTGCACGTTATTACCCACCGCGGGACCGGACCTACCTGCAGGTTATTACCCACCGCGGGACCAGACCTACCTGCAGGTTATTACCCACCGCGGGACCGGACCTACCTGCAGGTTATTACCCACCGCGGGACCGGACCTACCTGCAGGTTATTACCCACCGCGGGACTAGACCTACCTGCAGGTTATTACCCACCGCGGGACCAGACCTACCTGCAGGTTATTACCCACCGCGGGACCAGACCTACCTGCAGGTTATTACCCACCGTGGGACCGGACCTACCTGCAGGTTATTACCCACCGTGGGACCAGACCTACCTGCAGGTTATTACCCACCGCGGGACCGGACCTACCTGCAGGTTATTACCCACCGCGGGACCGGACCTACCTGCAGGTTATTACCCACCACGGGACCAAACCTACCTGCAGGTTATTACCCACCGCGGGACCAGACCTACCTGCAGGTTATTACCCACCGCGGGACCAGACCTACCTGCAGGTTATTACCCACCACGGGACCAGACCTACCTGCAGGTTATTACCCACCGCGGGACCAGACCTACCTGCAGGTTATTACCCACCGCGGGACCAGACCTACCTGCAGGTTATTACCCACCGCGGGACCGGACCTACCTGCAGGTTATTACCCACCGCGGGACCAGACCTACCTGCAGGTTATTACCCACCGCGGGACCAGACCTACCTGCAGGTTATTACCCACCGCGGGACCAGACCTACCTGCAGATTATTACCCACCGTGGGACCAGACCTACCTGCAGGTTATTACCCACCGCGGGACCAGACCTACCTGCAGGTTATTACCCACCGCGGGACCAGACCTACCAGCAGGTTATTACCCACCGCGGGACCAGACCTACCTGCAGGTTATTACCCACCGCGGGACCAGACCTACCTGCAGGTTATTACCCACCGCGGGACCAGACCTACCTGCAGGTTATTACCCACCGTGGGACCAGACCTACCTGCAGGTTATTACCCACCGCGGGACCAGACCTACCTGCAGGTTATTACCCACCGTGGGACCGGACCTACCTGCAGGTTATTACCCACCGTGGGACCAGACCTACCTGCAGGTTATTACCCACTGCGGGACCAGACCTACCTGCAGGTTATTACCCACCGCGGGACCAGACCTACCAGCAGGCTATTACCCACCGCGGGACCAGACCTACCTGCAGGTTATTACCCACCGCGGGACCAGACCTACCTGCAGGTTATTACCCACTGCGGGACCAGACCTACCTGCAGGTTATTACCCACCGCGGGACCGGACCTACCTGCAGGTTATTACCCACCGCGGGACCAGACATACCTGCAGGTTATTACCCACCGCGGGACCAGACCTACCTGCAGGTTATTACCCACCGCGGGACCAGACCTACCTGCAGGTTATTACCCACCGCGGGACCAGACCTACCTGCAGGTTATTACCCACCGCAGGACCAGACCTACCTGCAGGTTATTACCCACCGCGGGACCGGACCTACCTGCAGGTTATTACCCACCGCGGGACCAGACCTACCTGCAGGTTATTACCCACCGCGGGACCAGACCTACCTGCAGGTTATTACCCACCGCGGGACCAGACCTACCTGCAGGTTATTACCCACCGCGGGACCGGACCTACCTGCAGGTTATTACCCACCGCGGGACCAGACATACCTGCAGGTTATTACCCACCGCGGGACCAGACCTACCTGCAGGTTATTACCCACCGCAGGACCAGACCTACCTGCAGGTTATTACCCACCGCGGGACCAGACCTACCTGCAGGTTATTACCCACCGCGGGACCAGACCTACCTGCAGGTTATTACCCACCGCGGGACCGGACCTACCTGCAGGTTATTACCCACCGCGGGACCAGACCTACCTGCAGGTTATTACCCACCGCGGGACCAGACCTACCTGCAGGTTATTACCCACTGCGGGACCAGACCTACCTGCAGGTTATTACCCACCGCGGGACCAGACCTACCTGCAGGTTATTACCCACCGCGGGACCAGACCTACCTGCAGGTTATTACCCACAGCGGGACCAGACCTACATGCAGGTTATTACCCACCACGGGACCGGACCTACCTGCAGGTTATTACCCACCGCAGGACCAGACCTACCTGCAGGTTATTACCCACCGCAGGACCAGACCTACCTGCAGGTTATTACCCACCGCGGGACCAGACCTACCTGCAGGTTATCACCCACCGCAGGACCAGACCTACCTGCAGGTTATCACCCACCGCGGGACCAGACCTACCTGCAGGTTATTACCCACCGCGGGACCAGACCTACCTGCAGGTTATTACCCACCGCGGGACCAGACCTATCTGCAGGTTATCACCCACCGCGGGACCAGACCTACCTGCAGGTTATTACCCACCGCGGGACCAGACCTACCTGCAGGTTATTACCCACCGCGGGACCAGACCTACCTGCAGGTTATTACCCACCGCGGGACCAGACCTACCTATCGTAAGGGGTTCTTGAATGGAGATATCGTAGGATAAGGTAGACACACTTGTAGGATGGTAGGTGTATTGTCAGACTGAGATGAGAGATGGAGCCCGGTGCCTAGCCTGTTCAAGCCTTGTAGGTCTGCCGCCGAGTGAGAACGGGACAGAGGGATCACTGCCCATGTGTATCCCCATGACGTCACACAAAGCCAAAGGCCTACGAGGGATCTCGTGTCTAAAGCACAGGGATGATACTAATATGCTATGCTATATAATACTGGGAATACAGGGATCAGCAACTATGCTGACAGCTCGGTCATGTTACGTATGTCGTCCCGACATACACTACTATACTATAGGCTGAACAGGCAGGCGGATCTGGGCTGATTCTATACAATAACAAATTCATATATAACTTAGAACTAATGGATGGTACAACATGATTTTGACGTAATGGGTGTTAACGAAATCATTACAAACTATAAGAACAAATCATTATACAATATGGATGGAATTGATCGATCGATCTGTATTCATGCACTCTACGGATTCTGAGGAAGAATAATTATATACAAAGAAGTGTTTAACAGAAAGGCAGATTCGGTGCACACAAATCTAGACTGTTAATTCTCAGAATACGGAGGGAACGTGAACACGAAAATTTCTGACAAACTGATCAGCTAATAATAAAACACACAGTTGACAAATTCATTCATCTCGGACATCTAATTATACAGACTATGTACATTTAAACCCAATTCTGCGAGGGTAAGGTTTACATATGCAGAATGGTTATCATCTCTGGGAGGATCGAATTCCTCTGCAATGGCTAACACATGCCTTGACTGAGAGAGATCTGAAGGAATATCTACAAAAGATACTTGCGGGTTTCTCATTACTTGTCGAGTACGCAAGGAGTAACGACATTCAGGTTGAGTATCTGACTGAGTATCTGAGGTAGAGAGTACAGGATCAGGAGGATTGTCAGAGTCTGTCTCATTAGTCTGGGTAGCAATATCCTCAACATCGCATACTAATTTCATATGATCTAAATGCGATTCTTTGTATTTGCCAGTACTAATTTCTCTAACCTTATACTTATTTCCAGTGATATGTTCTACAACTCGATAAGGTCCGACAAACTTTTGATCAAGCTTTGGCATTGCAGACGTTTTGTTAAAGTTAATCAGCATAACTCTCGAACCTACTTTGATTTTAGATGGCTTTGCTCGAGTGTTTGCGACTCTTGTAAATTCTGCTGTTGATTTATGAAGTGTTTCACGGATTCTTCTAAAAACACTTTGAGCTAAGCTGGTACGAGTTGCTACGAAATCATCAGGGTTGTAATTAGGTTTCGGAGTAGAATATAACAACTCATAGGGTAAACGCTTGTCTACACCATACAATGCATAATGTGGAGTATCACCTATGGAAGCATTGTAAGCAGAATTTATGGCACACTGGACATCTGGTATAACTTCATCCCAAGTTTCACTATTGGGGTTGATAGTGGCTCTCAGAACATCAAGTACTTTCTTATTTGTTCTTTCGGCTAACCCATTGCTGGCAGGATGATGAGGAACAATGGTGGATTTAGAGATCTTGTATAAAGTACACAAATTTTCAAGAATCTCATTACAGAATTCACCTCCATTATCTGTTACTAAGGACTTTGGGGTGGTATGCCTGCAGATAATGCGTTCTTTAAACGCTCTAGCTACTGTCTCTGCAGTCTTATCTGCAATAGGAACTAGCTCACAATATCTGGTGAAATGGTCTACCATAACACACAGATGTTTGTTGCCTTGGAGGGAACATTTAAAATTAGTTAACAAATCAAGGGCAACTCTTTCCCACGGTTCGCTAGTGGTTGGGTACACTTGGATTGGGTTAGGACCATTGACATTTCCTTTATGCTGCATACAGACACTACATTTCTTAACATACTCGGAAATGTCAGTTGCCATACGTGGCCAAAAGTATTTCATTCTGGCTTGTTTCACAGAACGATCCATACCAGGGTGTGCAACACCTGGTGCATCATGAACTAGCTGTAGAGCTACGTTCACTAGTGACTGTGGAATTACTAACTGGTAAACTCTTCTGCTTGGAGTACCCAACTCGGCTGTTCGATACAGTAATTCCTGACTCATTACAAAGTCACTAATGGGTGCTGGTGGCTTTACAGTAAGAATGGGATCTTCCTGGAGAAGGAATCGAATCACACCAGACCACATGGGATCTATTCTTTGTGCAGTTTTGACATCCTCGACAGTAAATGGAGGATCTGCAGTAACTACACTAACGTGTCGCGATAAAGCATCTGCGACTACATTTGACTTGCCAGGTAAATGTTCAAAAGTGGGATTGAACTCTTGGATAGTCAAGGACCATCTGGCTAACCTTCCAGTAGGCTGTTTGTTCTGGAATAAAGGTATCAGTGGCGCATGATCTGTCAAGACATGAACAGGGTACTGGTAAATGATGTCTCGGAAGTGCTTTAAAGACCACACTATTGCTAAGGCTTCTTGCTCCGTTACTGTATAATTACGTTCAGCCTTCGTAAGGACTCGGCTAGCAAATGCAACTGCGTTGTACTTGCTATCAGTCTTCTGAGCTAGTACGGCACCTATGCCAATTGAACTAGCATCAGTTGTCAGATAGAAGGGCTTAGAAAAATCTGGGAATTTCAAAATTGGCGCAGATGTTAGCTTTTCTTTTAGAGTTTGGAATGCTGTTTCTTGACGGAAGGTCCAAACAAAAGGAGCATCTTTCTTAAGCAACTCAGTTAGAGGAGCAGCTATGGAAGAAAAATTAGCAATGAAAGATCTATAAAAACCTGCTAAGCCCACAAAGGATCTTACGGCATCAGCAGTTTTGGGAGTTGGGAAATTTAGTACTGCAGTTACTTTACTTTGGTCAGTCGTAACCCCTCTAGGAGTGACTACGTGACCAAGAAACTTAATTTCTGATCTGAAAAATTGGCATTTAGACAGTTTGATCTTTAAATTTGCTTCTTCAAGCTTTCCAAGTACTGTATCAAGTCTTTTCAGATGTGTGTCCACGTCTTCGGACATGACGATTACGTCGTCTAAGTACACCATAAGTGCTTTACCTATCAGACCTCTAAAGATATTGGTCATGAGTCTAGAGAACGTGATAGGAGACGATCGTAATCCAAACGCCATACGGAGGAAATGATAATGACCTGTGGGAGTGGAGAAAGCTGTTAACTCTTGGCTGTCCTCGTGAAGAGGGACTTGCCAAAACCCTTGTAACAAGTCTAGGGTCGAGAAGACTTTGTTATCTCCGATATTGCGTAAAAGGTCACCTAGTACAGGAAGTGGGAAATGATCTGGAATGGTTTTCGCGTTTAACTTCCTAAAGTCAATCACCGGGCGCCAAGTGCCATCCTTCTTAGGCACTAGGATCAAGGGCGCATTCCAGGGTGAATTGCTATGTGCAATAACTCCATCATTGAGCATTTGATTGATCAGTTCCTCTGCGACAGCAACTTGTGAATGAGGCATTCTGTATGCAGGTATGTAAATAGGTCTAGTACCAGGTTCAAGTGGAATACGATGGGACAATAAGTTCGTTATACCCATCTTCTCACCTGGTAAGGCAATAGCTTTACGACGTTTGTTCAACAGAGTCAACAAACGCTTGACTTCGTCTGGGAAGTCAGTAGGAGCTAAGTCTTTCTCCTCAACTGGTGAAACAGATTGATCCGGAGAAGTGGATGAGGTCTCCCCGGTAGAAATAGCACCAACCCACTGGTCAGGTGACACGTCATCCTGTACTTGAACAGGGTAAGGATAGTGAACTAGGTCAACGAGGTTGGTATTTGCTCTGAGACGAACACTGTGACCCAAAGTGTTAGCAAGGAGTAAATGGATCTTACTGTCTCTTACAATGTGTAAGGAAGGTTCAACAAATAAACCTTTGACCTTGCAGGAATCACTGTCAACTAGGACGGTATCACCATCTGGAACATTAGGAACAACAACAGACACTCTAGTGAGAGCACTAGCCGCAACAGAGACGTCTTTCTGCAAACGGCATGTGACATCAACAAGAGATGGCATTACTAGTTCCAAGTAATCGTTTTCTGACAAGGCATCCCCTGTGGAGAAACTACTACTCGAACTAGCAGTCATTGCAGGGATAGGCTGTGCACTCAAGGCTGTCTGAGTGTCCTCGGACACTTGAGGCAACGGAACACTATCCTGCAAGTCTGAAGGTATAGGTGGAACACTAATGGGAGTGACAGAATTACCAGTGCCTGACCGCTTGGGTACGCTACTGGAAATTGCATTGGCTTGTAAGGACTTAATGCGTACATCATACTCTGCAGCAGTATGACAGATTTCTGATCCAAGCTGGTAACCCCAGAATGGAACGATTAAGTCATCTATTTGGGCATGCCATCGGTACGGGTCGAGCACAATGCGTAAGTCTCGCATGGAAGCAAATCCCAGAAGAAGGTCACCAGGGAAAGTAATCTGGTCGACAACAAGAAAAGCAGCAGTAAAGTCTCTGCCTTGGATAGTAAAGGTGAGCGAAGTCTGACCTCGGACTCGCAGAAGAGAACCAGCTACTCCACCAAGGAAGGTTACAGTAGTTGGTTCAACGAGGAGGATACGTCGTAACCGCTTCTCTTTAAACAAGCTAGACCTAATGATATTAACTTGCGCACCAGAGTCCATGAACACATGAACGGGCGCATTATGGACAGAAGCTTGTACTAATGGACCAATCGTTGCATTAGAACTCATATGCAAACAGGAAGTTGAGTTATCATCGGAGAAAGCATCTTCTACTTCATCCCCAAATTCCTCTACGTCAGAGACGTGTAAAGCCACATCATCAGCAGGATTGTCATTCTCGAGACTGCTTAAGGCTTCAAAGGAATTGTGAACGGGGATGGCGTACTCATTATCACTTACCGTCACCATTGGGCGGTTTGACTGGGGCGCTCTAATTCCCCCGAATTGGAAGAATGAGCCTGGTTCTGATTAGACTGTGAACCACGACGTCTGTTTCCTCTCCTGGCTCTGCGGTTGGAACGGCCATGGAAAGATCTAGAGTACCGCATATTGTAGAGCGCATTGCACTCAGATGTATCATGTCCATGAATTCTATGATGAGTACAGTAGGGAAGATCTGACTGGTACTCATCATCAGTACGACGCTTCTTAGGGTAACTGTCATAACAATTACTAGCGATATGGCAACGGAAACCACAATTGTAGCAAATTATTTGACTGTGGTTACTGTACGTACTATGGGTGTTACGGGAATGATAGCTCTTAACACTTGCTTTGGATGATGAGCGTGAGTGATTGCGGTTGGGAGGTTTGGTAGTAGCACAAACTAAAGGAGGTACAGGATTGGACAAGGTGTTTGGCATAGACCTACGATAAGGGAAGGATCCCTCGGGACACAAATTTCGTACATGGATTAGAGCTTTAAGCGGTCCCATATTAGCATCCAGCGGACTTGAATTGTACACATACTTAGATGTCGGTGGCATTAGTTGTTTAACGACTCCAAATGCAGCTAATCTGGCAAATCCATCAAGGGCTGGTTTATCACTATCGTTAAGATATCTTGAATTTTGGCCTGCTTTAACAAATGAGGACATTAGGTTATTGAGACGGAGAGCAAACTCCTCTAATGACTCTTCTGGTCTCGGGGCTGTGCAAACTAATTCTTTGAGAACAACGAACGGATCGGTTTCTCGCACTGGTTCAAGATAATTGCGAATTAACTGTTCATAATCTTGCCACCTGGTCAGATCTTGGAAGTCCTTCATACGAATTAATTTAAATACATTTGAGGCAGCTGAAGAACGGGCTAGACTCTCCTTTCCGATACTTATTAAAAGACTCTCAGATGGGGGACCATCAACTGAAGCGTCAGCTCTGGCTCTAACTGCAGTAAACCAACCTTCAAGGTTGTCTGGGTCACCATTGAACAATGGCATAGCATCATACGGATCACGAGTGAAGTTACGCAGGCCAGAAGTCTGAGTATGTCTATCGTTTGATACGGAGTTACTCGAATTTTGGGCTGACACATTAATGGTTGTACTAGCAGCAAGTGCTGAGGCATCGCTAGAGAAAACTTGAGACATGTTTGCAAAATGTAAAAACTAGAATTTAGAGAACAGAGAAAATGATAACTGAGGAACACACAACACAGTGAATTTAAATGGAAGGAAATGCTTAACTATTCTGCATAAGTAATTAAAAATTGACAAGTTACACAGTAAGCAAAGAACTCACACAAGAAGAATATGCAACTTAACAAACACTGAAAATCAAGAGAACTTGTACTTTGCTCAAATCTAATATGCTCAACTTTTACTTTAAATTGAATAAATGGCACAGTGAGTTGTCTTTACTTTCAATGCAACAAGGAAAATACACAATAAAATAATAAAATGGACTCAATAAACTTGTGCAAAAATTAAAACAAACACACAATTCACTGAAAAATAAAATAAAATGACAGACAGAATAAAATACTATGCACAGAACAGAGCATAAGAAACTGCACTGTAATAAACTGTATTGCACAACACTGCATAAAATTTTCTGCAAGAAAAACTTTAATAGCAACACAATAATTGCACAAGAATTATTGCAAAATGAGTCAATGTGCAATAATAAAAATTATAACACACAAGAAAAGAAATATATCAAGGAATGAACACTTTAACTCTTAACTGCACTTAAACAACAAGCAAAAGAACAATTTACTTTAAAGGAGAACTTAAAAAAATTGCACTAAGAGTGAATTTGTTCAATAAAAAATGAAAAATAATAGGTGCTAAAACACACAACAAAAAGGAATACAACACTTACAGTGATGCAGAACACAAAACATCAACATAAACACAGTACTAGAATTTTCTTGCAATGAAACTTGATGTGTGAAAAATTTTGTAAAATTGAGTTCTTGCTGGGACTTAAAAAATGGCACTATTGTCTGTGGAAATAAGACAAATTAAACACTGGCTGAATAAAGGAATATGAACACAAGAATGTTCAACACACAGGGAACAAAAATAAAAATTACACAAATGCTGGGAAGAAAAAAATAACAGACAACACTGAGTTGTGATGCAGAATATGAGGTGAAAAATTACTGAATTAATTCACTGGAATTCTGAAGTTTAAACACAAGTTCTATACTGCTCATATGTTGCACACACAGCAAAGGAAACACTAAGTACTTACTTCAAGTGTATAAAAAGATACACAACACAACAGATATAAAATAATGCACGAAAATTAACACTGAATTAAGGAGATTAAAAGAAATGAATGCAATCAGTACATGATAAACACTGAGTCTGATCAAGAGTCACTGAATGTCACTAAGAGAAAAATTCACTGGGAACACAAAAGAAATGTCTCAACACTCGCAAATGTCTCTAAAAAAAAATATTATAGCTGTAACACTTGAAAAAATGAGATTGATGGATTGTTTATATCGTCTTGCTGCTGTCCTCTGCACAGATGATCGTAGAATTGCGCTTAAATCGGCGAGAGACAACACACAGGAGGCTTTTAAAGATGGCGCGAACACACTCTAGCTCTTGACCCCCTATGTGGTCCTTAAAATATGGTGCTACAACCCTTAGCAGTGCACCAAAACACTGATGAGGTAGGTGAGTTGTAATGGCCGACTGTAGTTGGGTTTGTGGGTAATGGCTGAGCGAGGCGTCTGAGACCGGCAATGGTGCGACACACGTGATCGTGAGTGGCTGGGCTTATGGGTTGAACGTCGTAAGCCTCACTGAGAAAACCCACACTGCCGCGAAGATAATTCTAAGCCGGCTGGCTTAGAAGAAACCCACGAAATACTACAACACCACAAGGATGACAAGGAGCACTCAGAATGCTTGGAACTTGAATCACAAGCGATGAAGGCTACTCATGTGGCTTGCTTGAGTACTGGGGTAAGACACCTGGGTTAGTTGCTAGCTGGCTTATCTTAACCCTTCACACAGAATAGCTTGATAACTTCACACGATGAGCACAGCAGGGGTGGAAGCTGGCTTGGCAGGCAAAATAATTGGATGGAGTAGGCTAGGCTGGACTGGACTCGGGTGTTCTGACTCCCCCACCACAGACTGGAAGCTGGCTTATTTTGCAAACTCGGGTCAACCCCTCGGGAGTAATGCAAAAGAAGATAACCACTAATACAAAGAGACTGACCAGTGAATAATGTAGAAGCTGGTAGAGTAGCTGGCTTGAGGTAGCTGGATGGGGTGAACCTCGGTAGGCCTACTGGTAACACGAAATGGCCGTCTTGCTGGTCGACAACTTTATCTCCAGAAATCGCTGTAATCGTCAGAATTACAGGCCCTCCGCTGCCACCATTTATCGTAAGGGGTTCTTGAATGGAGATATCGTAGGATAAGGTAGACACACTTGTAGGATGGTAGGTGTATTGTCAGACTGAGATGAGAGATGGAGCCCGGTGCCTAGCCTGTTCAAGCCTTGTAGGTCTGCCGCCGAGTGAGAACGGGACAGAGGGATCACTGCCCATGTGTATCCCCATGACGTCACACAAAGCCAAAGGCCTACGAGGGATCTCGTGTCTAAAGCACAGGGATGATACTAATATGCTATGCTATATAATACTGGGAATACAGGGATCAGCAACTATGCTGACATACCTGCAGATTATTACCCACCACGGGACCAGACCTACCTGCAGGTTATTACCCACCGCGGGGCCAGACCTACCTGCAGGTCATCACCCACCGCGGGACCAGACCTACCTGCAGGTTATTACCCACTGCGGGACCAGATCTACCTGCAGGTTATTACCCACCGCGGGACCAGACCTACCTGCAGGTTATTACCCACCGCGGGACCAGACCTACCTGCAGGTTATTACCCACCGCGGGACCAGACCTACCTGCAGGTTATTACCCACCGCGGGACCAGACCTACCTGTAGGTTATTACCCACCGCGGGACCAGACCTACCTGCAGGTTATTACCCACCGCTGGACCAGACCTACCTGCAGGTTATTACCCACCGCGGGACCAGACCTACCTGCAGGTTATTACCCACCGTGGGACCAGACCTACCTGCAGGTTATTACCCACCGCGGGACCAGACCTACCTGCAGGTTATTACCCACCGCGGGACCAGACCTACCTGCAGGTTATTACCCACCGCGGGACCAGACCTACCTGCAGGTTATTACCCACCGCGGGACCAGACCTACCTGCAGGTTATTACCCACCGCGGGACCAGACCTACCTGCAGGTTATTACCCACCGCGGGACCAGACCTACCTGCAGGTTATTACCCACCGCGGGACCAGACCAACCTGCAGGTTATCACTCACCGCGGGGCCAGACCTACCTGCAGGTTATAACCCACCGCGGGACCAGACCTACCTGCAGGTTATAACCCACCGCGTGGCCAGACCTACCTGCAGGTTATTACCCACCGCGGGACCAGACCTACCTGCAGGTTATTACCCCCCGCGGGACCAGACCTACCTGCAGGTTATTACCGATCGCGGGACCAGACCTACCTGCAGGTTATCACCCACCGCGGGACCAGACCTACCTGCAGGTTATTACCCACCGCGGGACCAGACCTACCTGCAGGTTATTACCCACCGCGGGACCAGACCTACCTGCAGGTTATCACCCACCGCGGGGCCAGACCTACCTGCAGGTTATCACCCACCGCGGGACCAGACCTACCTGCAGGTTATTACCCACCGCGGGACCAGACCTACCTGCAGGTTATTACCCACCGCGGGACCAGACCTACCTGCAGGTTATTACCCACCGCGGGACCAGACCTACCTGCAGGTTATCACTCACCGCGGGGCCAGACCTACCTGCAGGTTATCACCCACCGCGGGACCAGACCTACCTGCAGGTTATTACCCACCGCGGGACCAGACCTACCTGCAGGTTATTACCCACCGCGGGACCAGACCTACCTGCAGGTTATTACCCACCGCGGGACCAGACCTACCTGCAGGTTATTACCCACTGCGGGACCAGACCTACCTGCAGGTTATTACCCACCGCGGGACCAGACCTACCTGCAGGTTATTACCCACCGCGGGACCAGACCTACCTGCAGGTTATTACCCACCGCGGGACCAGACCTACCTGCAGGTTATCACCCACCGCTTGGCCAGACCTACCTGCAGGTTATCACCCACCGCGGGACCAGACCTTCCTGCAGGTTATTACCCACCGCGGGACCAGACCTACCTGCAGGTTATTACCCACCGCGGGACCAGACCTACCTGCAGGTTATTACCCACCGCGGGACCAGACCTACCTGCAGGTTATTACCCACCGCGGGACCAGACCTACCTGCAGGTTATCACCCACCGCGGGACCAGACCTACCTGTAGGTTATTACCCACCGCGGGACCAAACCTACCTGTAGGTTATTACCCACCGCGGGGCCAGACCTACCTGCAGGTTATTACCCACCGCGGGACCAGACCTACCTGCAGGTTATTACCCACCGCGGGACCAGACCTACCTGCAGGTTATCACCCACCGCGGGACCAGACCTACCTGCAGGTTATTACCCACCGCAGGACCAGACCTACCTGTAGGTTATTACCCACCGCGGGGCCAGACCTACCTGCAGGTTATTACCCACCGCGGGACCAGACCTACCTGCAGGTTATTACCCACCGCGGGGCCAGACCTACCTGCAGGTTATTACCCACCGCGGGGCCAGACCTACCTGCAGGTTATTACCCACCGCGGGGCCAGACCTACCTGCAGGTTATTACCTTTGTAAATTGTGACTTCATTACCTTTGTAAATTGTGACTTCATTACCTTTGTAAATTGTGACTTCATTACCTTTGTAAATTGTGACTTTATTACTTTTGTAAATTGTGACTTCATTACCTTTGTAAATTGTGACTTCATTACCTTTGTAAATTGTGACTTCATTACCTTTGTAAATTGTGACTTCATTACCTTTGTAAATTGTGACTTCATTACCTTTGTAAATTGTGACTTCATTACCTTTGTAAATTGTGACTTCATTACCTTTGTAAATTGTGACTTCATTACCTTTGTAAATTGTGACTTCATTACCTTTGTAAATTGTGACTTCATTACCTTTGTTGCTTGCTCAGCTATCAAAACATTGAGGTCCAGTCCCCGGACCCATTATGTACCTCTGTAATGTTTTGACTACCGCCCGTGGCCCGTGGTCTGGTGGCTAAAGCTCCCGCTTCACACACGGAGGGCCCGGGTTCGATTCCCGGCGGGTGGAAATTCCGACACGTTTCCTTACACCTATTGTCCTGTTCACCTAGCAGCAAATAGGTACCTGGGTGTTAGTCGACTGGTGTGGGTCGCATCCTGGGGGACAAGATTAAGGACCCCAATGGAAATAAGTTAGACAGTCCTCGATGACGCACTGACTTTCTTGGGTTATCCTGGGTGGCTAACCCTCCGGGGTTAAAAATCCGAACGAAATCTTATCTCTTATCTTATCTTATGTAGTGACTACCGCCCACAGGATGGGTATGTAGTGACTACCGCCCACAGGATGGGTATGTAGTGACTACCGCCCACAGGATGGGTATGTAGTGACTACCGCCCACAGGATGGGTATGTAGTGATTACCGCCCACAGGATGGGTATGTAGTGACTACCGCCCACAGGATGGGTATGTAGTGACTATCGCCCACAGGATGGGCATGTAGTGACTACCGCCCACAGGATGGGTATGTAGTGACTACCGCCCACAGGATGGGCATGTAGTGACTACCGCCCACAGGATGGGTATGTAGTGACTACCGCCCACATGATAAGTATGTAGTGACTACCGCCCACAGGATGGGTATGTAGTGACTACCGCCCACAGGATGGGTATGCAGTGACTACCGCCCACAGGATGGGTATGTAGTGACTACCGCCCACAGGATGGGTATGTAGTGACTACCGCCCACAGGATGGGTATGTAGTGACTACCGCCCACAGGATGGGTATGTAGTGACTACCGCCCACAGGATGGGTATGTAGTGACTACCGCCCACAGGATGGGTATGTAGTGACTACCGCCCACAGGATGGGTATGTAGTGACTACCGCCCACAGGATGGGTATGTAGTGACTACCGCCCACAGGATGGGTATGTAGTGACTACCGCCCACAGGATGGGTATGTAGTGACTACCGCCCACAGGATGTGTATGTAGTGACTACCGCCCACAGGATGGGTATGTAGTGACTACCGCCCACAGGATGGGTATGTAGTGACTACCGCCCACAGGATGGGTATATAGTGACTACCGCCCACAGGATGGGTATGTAGTGACTACCGCCCACAGGATGGGTATGTAGTGACTACCGCCCACAGGATGGGTATGTAGTGACTACCGCCCACAGGATGGGTATGTAGTGACTACCGCCCACAGGATGGGTATGTAGTGACTACCGCCCACAGGATGGGTATGTAGTGACTACCGCCCACAGGATGGGTATGTAGTGACTACCGCCCACAGGATGGGTATGTAGTGACTACCGCCCACAGGATGGGTATGTAGTGACTACCGCCCACAGGATGGGTATGTAGTGACTACCGCCCACAGGATGGGTATGTAGTGACTACCGCCCACAGGATGGGAATGTAGTGACTACCGCCCACAGGATGGGTATGTAGTGACTACCGCCCACAGGATGGGTATGTAGTGACTACCGCCCACAGGATGGGTATATAGTGACTACCGCCCACAGGATGGGTATGTAGTGACTACCGCCCACAGGATGGGTATGTAGTGACTACCGACCACAGGATGGGTATGTAGTGACTACCGCCCACAGGATGGGTATGTAGTGACTACCGCCCACAGGATGGGTATGTAGTGACTACCGTCCACAGGATGGGAATGTAGTGACTACCGCCCACAGGATGGGTATGTAGTGACTACCGCCCACAGGATGGGTATGTGGTGACTACCGCCCACAGGATGGGTATGTAGTGACTACCGTCCACAGGATGGGAATGTAGTGACTACCGCCCACAGGATGGGTATGTAGTGACTACCGCCCACAGGATGGGTATGTAGTGACTACCGCCCACAGGATGGGTATGTGGTGACTACCGCCCACAGGATGGGTATGTGGTGACTACCGCCCACAGGATGGGAATGTAGTGACTACCGCCCACAGGATGGGTATGTGGTGACTACCGCCCACAGGATGGGTATGTGGTGACTACCGCCCACAGGATGGGTATGTAGTGACTACCACCCACAGGATGGGTATGTAGTGACTACCGCCCACAGGATGGGTATGTAGTGTCTACCGCCCACAGGATGGGTATGTAGTGACTACCGCCCACAGGATGGGTATGTAGTGACTACCGCCCACAGGATGGGTATGTAGTGACTACCGCCCACAGGATGGGTATGTGGTGACTACCACCCACAAGATGGGTATGTAGTGACTACCGCCCACAGGATGGGTATGTAGTGACTACCGCCCACAGGATGGGTATGTGGTGACTACCGCCCACAAGATGGGTATGTAGTGACTACCGCCCACAGGATGGGTATGTAGTGACTACCGCCCACAGGATGGGTATGTGGTGACTACCGCCCACAAGATGGGTATGTAGTGACTACCGCCCACAGGATGGGTATGTAGTGACTACCGCCCACAGGATGGGTATGTGGTGACTACCGCCCACAAGATGGGTATGTGGTGACTACCGCCCACAAGATGGGTATGTAGTGACTACCGCCCACAGGATGGGTATGGGGTGCATAATAAAGATATTAAGCTAACTTTTATCCACAGTGGTATATTACTGACCATTCTGGAGAAATACCCTGACTTTGCTAGCTGTAAATAAAGCATTATCACGTGTGTGTGTGTGTGTGTGTGTGTGTGTGTGTGTGTGTGTGTGTGTGTGTGTGTGTGTGTGTGTGTGTGTGTGTACTCACCTATTTGTGGTTGCAGGGATCGAGTCATAGCTCCTGGCCCCGCCTCTTCACTGATTGCTACTAGGTCCTCTCTCTCCCTGCTCCATGAGATTTATCATACCTCGCCTTAAAACTATGTATGGTTCCCGCCTCCACTACTTCACTTTCTAGGCTATTCCACGGCTTGACTACTCTATGACTGAAGAAATACTTCCTAACATCCCTTTGGTTCATCTGAGTCTTCAACTTCCAATTGTGACCTCTTGTGTCTGTGTCCCATCTCTGGAACATCCCGTCTATTCCTTGTCTATTCCGCGCAGTATTTTATATGTCGTTATCATGTCTCCCCTGACCCTCCTGGCCTCCAGTGTCGTCAGGCCGATTTCCCTCAACCTTTCTTCGTAGGACAATCCCCGTAGCTCTGGGACTAGTCTTGTTGCAAACCTTTCAAATTCAAATTCAAAGTTTATTCTCTATAAGGATTACAATGCTGAGTTTACAGAAATTTGGTTATTGTTTGGTTTAACATGTAGTAAAATTGAGATTACAGAGTGTACCACTAGAACGCTTAGCATGGCTAGGCATTTCGGGCATACTTAGTTTTATTCTTAAATGTAAAATATTACAAATTATGAGGTAAGTTGGTATTATGGCTAAGTGACTAAATACTATTTTGTGAGTTTAGAAATGTGAATGCTTTTGTTTTGGCACAGTATATAGTTTCAGTATTGGAGTATCACAGGATTCATTATATTAAGACTGAGATTAATATTTCTGTTTATGGTCAAATGAGTGAGCGAGTGTAAGTGTGAACCACCAGGTGGTATTCGTGAAGTTAGTTGACGGGGTGTATCAGGGAGATAAGATGTTTTCTAATGGTAGTTTTGAAGGTGATGAATGTGTCTGCAGTTCTAGAGTTCTCAGGTAGGGTATTCCAGATTTTAGGGCCTTTGACATACATTGAATTTTTGTAAAGGTTTAGTCGGACACGGGGAATGTCATAGAGATGTTTGTTTCTTGTGTTATGCCTGTGGGTTCTGTCACAACTATCAAGAAAGCGTTTAAGGTCAAGGTTGATATTAGAGTTTAAGGCCCTGTAGATATAGATTGCACAGTAGTAAGTGTGGATGTACTGAACTGGGAGTAAGTTTAGATCTTTGAAGAGTGGGGGGGTGTGCTGCCAGGGATGGGATTTAGTGATTATTCTTACTGCAGCTTTTTGTTGGGTTATTATTGGCTTTAGGTGTGTTGCTGCAGTTGATCCCCAAGCACAAATAGCATAGGTGAGGTATGGATAAATTAGTGAGTGGTATAGTGTGAGAAGGGCATTTTGCGGCACGTAGTATCGTATCTTGGAGAGGATCCCAACAATTTCTCTAATTTCATGACGCGCTTGACTAGGTGTGGATTCCAAACTGGTGCTGCATACTCCAGTATGGGCCTGACGTAAATGGTATACAGAGTCTTGAACGAATCCTTACTGAGGAATTGGAACGCTATCCGTAGGTTTGCCAGGCGCCCGTATGATGCAGCAGTTATCTGATTGATGTGCGCCTCAGGAGATATGCTCGGTGTTATACTCACCCCCAGATCTTTTTCCTTGAGTGAGGTTTGCAGACTTTGGCCATCTAAACTATATTGTGTCTGCGGTCTTCTTTGCCCTTCCCCAATCTTCATGACTTTGCATTTGGCAGGGTTAAACTCAAGGAGCCAGTTGCTGAACCAGGCTTGTAGCCTGTCCAGGTCTCTTTGTAGTCCTGCCTGATCCTCATCCGATTTGATTCTTCTCATTAACTTCACATCATCTACAAACAAGAACACTTCTGAGTCTATTCCTTCCGTTATGTCGTTCACATATACCAAGAAGAGCACAGGTCCTAGGACTGACCCCTGTGGAACCCCGCTTGTCACAGGCGCCCACTCTGACACCTCGTCACGTACCATGACTCGTTGTTGCCTCCCTGTCAGATATTCTCTGATCCATTGCAGTGCCTTTCCTGTTATGTGTGCCTGATCCTCTAGCTTTTGCAGTAACCTCTTGTGAGGAACTGTGTCGAAGGCCTTCTTGCTTTCCAAAAAAATGCAGTAGATCCACCCCTCTCTCTCTTGTCTTACTTCTGTTACCTTGTCATAAAACTCTAGTAGGTTTGTGACACAAGATTTTCCTTCCCTGAAACCGTGCTGGTTGTCAATTATACACTTGTTTCTTTCCAGGTGTTCCACCACTCTCCTCCTGATGATCTTCTCCATGACCTTGCATACTATACACGTTAGTGATACAGGTCTGTAGTTTAGTGCCTCATGTCTGTCTCCCTTTTTAAAAATTGGGACTATATTTGCCATTTTCCATACCTCGGGGAGTTGTCCAGTTTCAAATGATGTGTGGAAGATCTTTGTTAATGGTACACACAATATCTCTGCTACCTCTTTAAGGACCCACAGAGAGATGTTGTCTGATCCCACCGCCTTTGAGGCGTCAAGTTCGCATAGCAGTGTGTGTGTGTTATTGTGTGTGTGTGTGTGTGTGTGTGTGTGTGTTATTGTGTGTGTGTGTGTGCATGTGTGTGTGTGTGTGTGTGTGTGTGTGTGTGTGTGTGTGTGTGTGTATGTGTTTGTGTGTGTGTGTGCATGAGTGAGTGTGCGTCTGTGTGTATGAGTTTGTGTATGAGTGTGTGAGTGTGTGTGTGTGTGTATGTGTGTGTGTGTGTGTGTGTGTGTGTGTGTGTGTGTGTGTGTGTGTGTGTGTGTGTGTGTGTGTGTGTGTGTGTGTGTGTGTTTGTGTGTGTGTGCATGAGTGTGTGTGCGTCTGTGTGTATGAGTTTGTGTATGAGTGTGTGAGTGTGTGTGTGTGTGTATGTGTGTGTGTGTGTGTGTGTGTGTGCTCACCTATTTGCTCACCTATTTGTGGTTGCAGGGGTCGAGTCTTAGCTCCTGGCCCCGCCTCTTCACCGGTTGCTACTGGGCCCTCTCTCTCCCCGCTCCATGAGCTTTATCAAACCTCGTCTTAAAACTGTGTATGGTTCCTGCCTCCACTACGTCATTTTCTAGGCTATTCCACTGCCTTACAACTCTATGACTAAAGAAATACTTCCTAATATCTCTCTGACTCATTTGTGTCTTCAACTTCCAATTGTGGCCTCGTTTTTCTGTGTCCCCTCCCTGGAACATCCTGTCTTTGTCCACCTTGTCTATTCCACGCAGTATTTTATTTGTCGTTATCATGTCTCCCCTGACCCTCCTGTCCTCCAGTGTCGTCAGGCCGATTTCCCTTAATCTTTCTTCATAGGACATTCCCCTTAGCTCTGGAACTAACCTTGTCGCAAACCTTTGTACTTTCTCTAGTTTCTTGACGTGCTTTATCAAGTGCGGGTTCCAAACAGGTGCTGCATACTCCAGTATGGGCCTGACATACACGGTGTACAGTGTCTTGAACGATTCCTTACTAAGGTATCGGAATGCTGTTCTCAGGTTTGCCAGGCGCCCATATGCTGCAGCAGTTATCTGATTGATGTGTGCTTCCGGAGACATGCTCGGTGTTATACTCACCCCAAGATCTTTCTCCTTGAGTGAGGTTTGCAGTCTTTGGCCACCTAGCCTATACTCTGTCTGTGGTCTTCTGTGCCCTTCCCCTATCTTCATGACTTTGCATTTGGCAGGATTAAATTCGAGAAGCCATTTGCTGGACCAGGTGTCCAGTCTGTCCAGGTCTCTTTGAAGTCCTGCCTGGTCCTCATCAGATTTAATTCTCCTCATTAACTTCACATCATCTGCAAACAGGGACACTTCTGAGTCTAACCCTTCCATCATGTCGTTCACATATACCAAAAATAGCACTGGTCCTAGGACCGACCCCTGTGGGACCCCGCTCGTCACAGGTGCCCACTGTGATACATCATTACGTACCATGACTCGTTGTTGCCTCCCTGTCAGGTATTCTCTGATCCATTCCAGTGCCCTTCCTGTTATATGCGCCTGATGCTCTAGCTTCTGCACTAATCTCTTGTGAGGAACTGTGTCAAAGGCCTTCTTGCAGTCCAAGAAGATGCAATCAACCCACCCCTCTCTCTCGTGTCTTACTTCTGTTATTTTATCATAAAACTCCAGAAGGTTTGTGACACAGGATTTGCCTTCCGTGAATCCGTGCTGGTTGGCATTTATACTCTTGTTCAGTTCCACGTGCTCCACCACTCTCCTCCTGATAATCTTCTCCATAATTTTGCATACTATACACGTCAATGACACAGGTCTATAGTTTAGTGCCTCTTTTCTGTCTCCTTTTTTAAAAATGGGAACTACATTTGCCGTCTTCCATACCTCAGGTAGTTGCCCAGTTTCCAGGGACGTGTTGAAGATTGTGGTAAGTGGCATGCACAACATATCTGCTCCCTCTCTAAGGACCCACGGGGAGATGTTGTCCGGTCCCATTGCCTTTGAGGTATCGATGTCCCTTAGCAGTTTCTTCACCTCCTCCTCATCTGTATGTATGTCGTCCAACACTTGTTGGTGTATTCCTTGCTGGTGTCCCCATCTGGTCTGTCCCCCCAGAGTCCTTCCTGTCTCTACTGTAAATACTTCCTTAAATCTCGTGTTGAGCTCCTCACATAACTCTTGATCGTTTCTTGTGAGTTCTCCACCTTCTTTCCTCAGCCTTATCACCTGGTCCTTGACTGTTGTCTTCCTCCTAATGTGGCTATACAGCAGTTTCGGGTCAGATTTGACTTTCGATGCTATGTCGTTTTCATACTGTCGCTGGGCCTCCCTCCTTATCTGTGCATACTCGTTTCTGGCTCTTCTACTAATCTCCTTGTTTTCCTGGGTCCTATGCCTCCTGTACCTTTTCCATTCTCTGTTGCACTTAGTTTTTGCCTCCCTACACCTTCGGGTAAACCAAGGACTCGTTTTGGTCTTTCTATTATTTCTGTTTCCCTTGGGAACAAAGCTTTCCTCTGCCTCCTTGCACTTTGTTGCCACATATTCCATCATCTTGTTTACTGATTTTCCTACCATTTCTCTGTCCACTGAACCTCCTGCAGGAAGTTTCTCATACCTGTGTAGTCCCCCCTTTTATAGTTTGGCCTGTCCCCTTCAGTTCCTGTTACCTTCTCCACTTGTAACTCTACTATATAATCAAAACTCAGAACCACGTGATCGCTAGCTCCAAGGGGCCTCTCGTAAGTGATGTCTTCAATGTCTGAACTGCTCAGGGTGAACACAAGATCCAGTCTTGCTGGTTCATCCTCCCCTCTCTCTCTGGTTGTGTCCATGACATGTTGATGCATGAGGT
>NW_027196974.1:0-25000 GCF_038502225.1 Cherax quadricarinatus | reverse complement strand
CTCCCACGGTGGGACAGTGCCTCCCACGGTGGGGCAGTGTCTCCTACGGTGAGACAGTGTCTCCCACGGTGGGGTAGTGTCTCCCACGGTGGGGCAGTGTCTTTCACGGCGGAGCAGTGTCTCCCACGGTGGGGCAGTGTCTCCTATGGCGGGGCAGTGTCTCCCACTGTGGGGCAGTGTCTCCCACGGCGGGGCAGTGTCTCCAAAGGTGGGGCAGTGTCTCCTACGGTGGGGAAGTGTCTCCTACGGTGGGGCAGTGTCTCCCACGGTTGGGCAGTGTCTCCCACGGTGGGGTAGTGTCTCCCACGGAGGGGCAGTGTCTCCAACGGCGGGGCAGTGTCTACCACGGAGGGGCAGTGTCTCCTGCGGCGGGGCAGTGTCTCCCACGGCGGGGCAGTGTCTCCCCCGGTGGGGTAGTGTCTCCAACGGTGGGGAAGTATCTCCCACGGTGGGGTAGTGTCTCCCTAGGTGGAGCAGTGTCTCCCCAGGAGGGGCAGTGTCTCCCTAGGTGGGGCAGTGTCTCCCACATTGGGATAGTGTCTTCCACGGTGGGGCAGTGTCTCCCACAGTGGGGCAGTGTCTCTCACGGTGGGGCAGTGTCTCCCACAGTGGAGCAGTGCTCCCATGGTGGGGTAGTGTCTCCCACGGTGGTGCAGTGTCTCCCACGGTGGGGTAGTGTCTCCCCAGGTGAGACAGTGTCTCCCCAGGTAGTGCAGTGTCTCCCCAGGTGGAGCAGTGTCTCCCACGGTGGGGTAGTGTCTCCCACGGCGGGGCAGTGTCTCCCCAGATGGGGCAGTGTCTCCCACGGTGGGCTAGTGTCTCCCCAGGTGGGGCAGTGTCTCCCCAGGCGGGGCAGTGTCTCCCCAGGTGGTGCAGTGTCTACCACGGTGGAGCAGTGTCTCCCCAGGTGGGGCAGTGTCTCCCACAGTGGGGTAGTGTCTTCCACGGTGGGGCAGTGTCTCCCACAGTGGAGCAGTGTCTCCCAAGGTGGGGTAGTGTCTCCCACGGTGGTGCAGTGTCTCCCACGGTGGGGTAGTGTCTCCCCAGGTGAGACAGTGTCTCCCCAGGTAGTGCAGTGTCTCCCCAGGTGGAGCAGTGTCTCCCACGGTGGGGTAGTGTCTCCCACGGCGGGGCAGTGTCTCCCCAGATGGGGCAGTGTCTCCCACGGTGGGCTAGTGTCTCCCCAGGTGGGGCAGTGTCTCCCCAGGCGGGGCAGTGTCTTCCCAGGTGGTGCAGTGTCTACCACGGTGGAGCAGTGTCTCCCCAGGTGGGGCAGTGTCTCCCACAGTGGGGTAGTGTCTTCCACGGTGGGGCAGTGTCTCCCACAGTGGAGCAGTGTCTCCCATGGTGGGGTAGTGTCTCCCACGGTGGTGCAGTGTCTCCCACGGTGGGGTAGTGTCTCCCCAGGTGAGACAGTGTCTCCCCAGGTAGTGCAGTGTCTCCCCAGGTGGAGCAGTGTCTCCCACGGTGGGGTAGTGTCTCCCACGGCGGGGCAGTGTCTCCCCAGGTGGGGCAGTGTCTCCCACGGTGGGCTAGTGTCTCCCCAGGTGGGGCAGTGTCTCCCCAGGCGGGGCAGTGTCTCCCCAGGTGGTGCAGTGTCTACCACGGTGGAGCAGTGTCTCCCCAGGTGGGGCAGTGTCTCCCACAGTGGGGTAGTGTCTTCCACGGTGGGGCAGTGTCTCCCACAGTGGGGCAGTGTCTCCCACGGGGGGGCAGTGTCTCCCACGGGGGGGCAGTGTCTCCCACAGTGGGGCAGTGTCTCCCATGGTGGGGTAGTGTCTCCCACGGTGGTGCAGTGTTTCCCACGGTGGGGTAGTGTCTCCCCAGGTGAGACAGTGTCTCCCCAGGTAATGCAGTGTCTCCCCAGGTGGAGCAGTGTCTCCCACCTTGGGGTAGTGTCTCCCACCGCGGGGCAGTGTCTCCCCAGGTGGGGCAGTGTCTCCCACGGTGGGGTAGTGTCTCCCCAGGTGGGGCAGTGTCTCCCCAGGCGGGGCAGTGTCTCCCCAGGTGGGGCAGTGTCTCCCACGGCGTGGTAGTGTCACCCCAGGTGGGGTAGTTTCTTCCCAGGTGGGGCAGTGTCTCCCACGGCGTGGTAGTGTCTCCCCAGGTGGGGTAATTTCTCCCCAAGTGGGGCAGTGTCTTCCACGGTGGGGTAGTGCCTCCCCAGGTGGAGCAGTGTCTCCCCAGGTGGGGCAGTGTCTCCCCAGACGGGGCAGTGTCTCCCCAGGTGGGGCAGTGTCTCCTACGGTGGGACAGTGTCTCCCCAGGTGGTGCAGTGTCTCCCACGGTGGATCAGTGTTTCCCCAGGTGGGGCAGTGTCTCCCCAAGTGGGGACTGTCTCCATAGGCGGGGCAGTGTCTGCCCAGGTGGGGCAGTGTCTCCCCAGGTGGGGCAGTGTCTCCCCAGGCGGGGCAGTGTCTCCCAAGATGGGGCAATGTCTCCCCAGGTGGGGCAGTGTCTCCCACGGTGGGGTAGTGTCTCCCCAGGTGGGGCAGTATCCCCCCAGGCAGGGCACTGTCTCCCCAGGTGGGGCAGTGTCTCCCCAGGCGGGGCACTGTCTCACTAGGTGGGCCAATGTCTCCTCAGGTGGGGTAGTGTCTCCCCAGGTGGAGCAGTGTCTCTCTAGGTGGGGCAGTGTCTCTCCAGTTGGGGCATTGTCTCCCCAGGTGGGGCAGTGTTTCCCTAGGTGGGGCAGTGTCTCCCCAGGTGAGGTAGTGTCTCACTAGGTGGGGCAGTGTCTCCGTAGGTGGGGCAGTGTCTCCCCAGGTGGGGCAGCGTCTCCAAAGGTGGGGCATTGTCTCCCCAGGTGGGGCAGTGTTTCCCTAGGTGGGGCAGTGTCTTCCCAGGTGAGGTAGTGTCTTCCCAGGTGGGGCAATGTCTACCTAGGTGCGGCAGTCTCTCCCTAGGTGGAGCAGTGTCTCCCCAGGTGAGGCAGTATCCCACCAGGTGGGGCAGTGTCTCCCTATGTGGGGCAATGTCTCCCCAGGTGGGGCAGTGTCTCCGCAGGAAGGGCAGTGTATCCACAGGTGGGGCAGTGTCTCCCCAGGCGGGCCAGTGTCTCCCTAGGTGGGGCAGTGTCTCCCCAGGTGGGGCAGTGTCTCCCCACTAGGGGCAGTGTCTCCTCAGGAGGGGCAGTGTCTCCCCAGGTGGGGAAGTGTCTCCCCAGGTGGGGAAGTGTCTCGCCAGGTGGGGCAGTGTCTCCCCGATGGGTTAGTGTCTCCCAATGTAGGGAAATGTCTCCCTCATTTGGGGAAGTGCCTCCCAAGTTGGGGCAGTGTCTACTCAGGTCGGTAATTGACTCCCCAGGTGGGGCAGTGCCTCCCCAGGTGGGGCAGTGTCTCTACAGGTAAGGCAGTGTCTCCCCAGGTGGGGCAGTATTTCTTCAGGTGGGGCAGTGTCTCTCCAAGTGCGGCAGTGTCTACCCAGGTGGGGCAGTGCCTCCCCAGGTGGAGCAGTGTCTCTACAGGCATGATAGTGTCTCTCCAGGCTGGGAAGTATTTCTCCAGGCGGGGAAGTATCTCCCTTAGTGGGGCAGTGTCTCCCCAGTTGTGGCAGTTTCTCTTCAGGTGGGGCATTGTCTCTCCAGGTGGGGCAGTGTCTACCTAGGTGGGGCAGTGTCTCTACAGGTGGGGCAGTGTCTCCTCAGGCGGGGCAGTGTCTCCACAGGTGGGTCAGTGTCTCCTCATGTGGGACAATGTCTCTCCAGGCGAGGCAGTTTCTCTCCAGGTGGGGCAGTGTCTCCCCAGGTGGGACAGTATCTCTCCAGGTGTTGCAATGTCTCCCCAGGTGAGGCAGTGTCTCTCCAGGTGGGGCAGTTTCTCCCCAGGTGGGGCAGTGTCTTCCCAGGTGGGGCAGTGTCTCTCGACGTATTGTAGTGTCTCTACAGGTGGGGCAGTTTCTCTCCAGGTTGGGCAGTGTCTCCACCGGTTGGGCAGTGTCTCACCAGGTGAGGCAGTGTCTCACCAGGTGGGGAAGTGTCTCCACTGGTTGGGACGTGTCTCCCCAGGTGGGGAAGTGTCTACCCAGGTGGGGAAGTGTCTCCCCAGGTGGGACAGTGTCTTCCCAGGTGGGGAAGTGTCCCCCAGGTGGGGAAGTGTCTCCCAAAGAGGGGAAGTGTCTCCGCTACCTCCAGGCGAGGTAGCGTCTCTCCTGGTTGGGGTGTGTCTCACCAAGTGGTACAGTGTCTCCCCAGGTGAGGCAGTGTCTCACCAGGTGGGATAGTGTCTCTCAAGGTGGGGCAGTGTTCCCCCAGGAGGGGTAGTGTCTCGCAAGGTGGGGCAATGTCTCCCCAGGTAGGGCAGTGTCTCCCTAGGTGGGGAACTGTCTGCCCAGGTGGGGCAGTGTCTCCAAAGGTGAGGCATTGTCTCAACAGGTGGGGCAGTGTCTCCCTAGGTAGGGAAGTGTCTCCCTAGGTGGGGCAGTGCCTCCCCAGGAGGGGCAGTGTCCCCAGGTGGGGTAGGGTCTCCCAAGGTGGGGTAGTGTCTCAGCAGGTGGGGCAATGTGTCCCCATTTGGGGTAATGTTTCCCCAGGCGGGGCAGTGTTTCCCCAGGTGGGACAGTGTATCCTCAGTTGGGGTAATGTTTCTCCAGGTGGGGAAGTGTCTCAAAGGTGGGGCAGTGTCTCTCCAGGTTGGGCAGTGTCTCCCCATGTGAGGTAGTGTCTCCCCAGCGGGCAGTGTTTCCTCAGGTGGGACAGTGTGTCCCCAGTTAGGGTAATGTTTCCTCAGGTGGGGCAGTGTCTCCCCAGGTGGGGTAATGTCTCCCCAGGTGGGACAGTATCTCCGCATGTGGGATAATGTCTCACAAGTGGGCCAGGGTCTCTCCAGGTTCGGCTGAGTCTTCTCAGGAGGGATAGTGTCTCCCCAGGTGGTGCAGTGTCTCTCCATGTGGGGTAGTGTCTCTCCAGGTGGGACAGTGTCTCCCCAGGAGGGGCGATATCTCTTCGGGTTGGGCAGTGTCTCCCTAGGTGGGGTAGTGTCTCCCAAGGTGGGGCAGTGTCTCCCCAGGTGGGGTAGTGTCTTCTTAGGTGGGGTAGTGTCTCCGCATGTTGAACTGTGTCTCCCCAGATGGGGCAGTGTCGCCCCAGGTGGGGCAGTGTCTCCCCAGGTGGGGCAGTGTCTCTCCAGGTGGGGCAGTGTCTCTTGAGGTGGTGCAGTGTCTTCCCAGGTGTGACAGTGTCTCCTCATTAGGTGCAGTGTCTGTTCAGGTGGAGTAGTGTCTTCCCAGATCGGACAGTGTCTCCCCAGGTGGGACAGTGTCTCCTAAGTTTGGGCAGTGTCTCCCAAGGTGGGGCAGTGTCTCCCCAGGTGGGTCAGTGTCTCTCCAGGTTGGGCAGTGTCTCCTCAGGTAGAGCAGTGTCTTCCCAGGTGGGGTAATGTCTCCCAAGGTGGGCCAGTGTCTCCCCAGTTGGGAAGTGTCTCCCCAGGTGGGACAGTGTATCCACAATTGTGGTAATGTCTCCCCAGGTGGGCAAGTGTCTCCCCAGGTGGAGAAGTGTCTCTCCAGTTATGGTAATGTCTTTCCAGGTGTGGCAGACCCAACGTGTGGCAGTGTCTCTCATGGTTTGGCAATGTCTCCCCAGGTGAGGCAGTGTCTCCCTATGTAGGGTAGTGTCTCTAAAGGTGGGGTAGTGTCTCTCCAGGTTGGGCAGTGTCTCTCCACGACGGGCAGTGTCTCTCCAGGTTGGGTAGTGTTTTTCTAGGTGGGGTAGTGTCTCCTCAGTTGACGTAATGTCTCCCCTGGTGGAATAGTGTCTCTCCAGGCTTGGCAGTGTCTCCTAAGGAGGGACAGTGTCTCCCTCGGAGGGGCAGTGTCTCTCCACGTTGGGCAGTGTCTCTCCAGGTGGGGTAGTGTTTCTCAAGGTGGTGTAGTGTCTCCCCAGGTGTGGCAGTGCCTCCCCAGGTGAGGTAGTGTCTCTCCAGGTGGGGCAGTGTCTCTCCAGGTGGTGCAGTGTCTCCCCAGGTGTGACAGTGTCTCCTCATGAGGGGCAGTGTCTGTCCAAGTGGAGTAGTGTCTCCCAAAATGGGACAGTGTCTCCCCAGGTGGGTCAGTGTCTTCCCATTTGGGGCAGTGTCTTAACATGTGAGACAGTATTTCCCCAGTTGGGGCAGTGTCTCCCCAGGTGGGGCAGTGTCTCCCCAGGTGGGAAAGTGTCTCTCCAGGTTGGACAGTGTCTCCTCAGGTGGAGCAGTTTCTCCCCAGGTGGGGTAATGTCTCCCAATGTGGGGAAGTGTCTTCCCAGATGGGACAGTTTCTCCCAAAGTGGGGTAGTGTCTCCCCAGGTGGGGCAGTGTCTCCCCAGGTGGGGCAGTGTATCCCCAGGTGGGACAGTGTCTCCCCAGGTTGGGAAGTGTCTTCCCAGGTGGGTTAGTGTCTCCCGAGGTTGGGCAGTGTCTTCCCAGTTCGGGTAGTGTCTCCTTATGTGGGGCAGTGTCTACCCAGGTGGGACAGTGTCTACCCGGGTGGGACAGTGTCTCCCCTGGTCGGGTAATGTCTCCCAAGGTGTGGAAGTGTCTCTCCAGGTGGGGTAGCGTCTCCACAGGTGAGTCAGTATCTCCCCAGGTGGGATAGTGCCTCCCCGGGTGGAGCAGTGTCTCTCCAGGTGAGTCAGTGTCTACCCAAGTGGGGTAGTGTCTCCCCAGGTGGTGCAGTGTCTCCCCAGGTCGGGAAGTTCCTCTGCAAGTTGAGCAGTGTCTCCCCAGTTTGGGCAGTGTCTTCCCAGGTGGAGCAGTGTCTCCCCAGGTGGGGTAATGTCTCCCAAGATGGAGAAGTGTCTCTTCATGTGGGGAAGTGTCTCCCCAGGTGGGGTAGGGTCTCTCCAGTTGTGGCATAGTCTCCCCACGTGGGGCAGTGTTTCACCAGGTGGGTCAGTATCTTCCCAGGTGGAGCAGTGTCTCCCCAGGTCTGTCAGTGTCTTCCCAGGTGGGGCAGTGTCTCCCCAGGTGGGGTAGTGTCTCCCGAGGTTGGGCAGTGTCTCCCCAGTTCGGGTAGTGTCTCCTTATGTGGGGCAGTGTCTACCCAGGTGGGACAGTGTCTCCCCAGGTGGGGCAGTGTTTCCCTAGGTAGGACGGGTTATCCTCAGTTGGGGTAATGTCTTCCAAGGTGGGGAAGTGTCTCCCCAGATAGGGTAATTTCTCTCGAGGTGTAGCAGACCACAGGTGGTGCAGTGTCTCTCCAGGATGGTCAGTGTCTCCACATGTGGGTTAGTGTCTTCCCTGGAGGGGTAGTGTCTTCCCAGGTGGGGCAGTGTCTATCCAGGTTGGGCAGTGTTTCCACATGTGGGTTAGTGTCTTTCCAGGCGGGGTAGTGTCTCCTCATGAGTGGCAGTGTTTCCCCATGTGGGACAGTGTCTCCCCATGTAGGACAGTCCCTAACCAGGTGAGGCAGTGTGTCCCCCTGTGGGGTAGTCTACCCAGGTGGGACAGTGTCTCCCTAGGTGGGGAAGTGTCTCCCCAGGTTGAGCAGTATCTCCCCAGGTTGGGCAGTGTCTTCCCAGTTGGAGCAGTGTCTCCCCAGGTGGGGTAATGTCTCCCATGGTGGGGAAGTGCCTCTCCAGGTGGGGTAGTGTCTCCCCAGGTGAGTCAGTATCTCAGCAGGTGGGGTAGTGCCTCCCCAGGTGGAGCAGTGTCTCCAAAGGTGAGTCAGTGTCTCCCCAGGTGGGTTAGTGCCTCCCCAGGTGGAGCAATGTCTCCCCAGGTGGGGAAGTGTCTCTCCAGGTGGAAGAGTGTCTCCCCAGGTTGGGCAGTGTCTTCCCAGGTGGAGCAGTGTCTCCCCAGGGGGGGTAATGTCTCCCAAGCTGGGGAAGGGTCTCTTCAGGTGGGCCAGTGTCTCCCCAGGTGGGGCATTGTCTCCCCAGATGGGTTAGTGTCTCCCCAGGTGGGGCAGTGTCTTCCCACGTGTGGCAGTGTCTCCCCAGGTGTTGTAGTGTCTCCCCAGGTGAGGCAGTGACTCCCCAGGTGGAGAAGTGTCTCCCCACTTGGGGTGATGTCTCTCGAGGTGTGGCAGACCCCAGGTCTGGCAGTGTCTCTCCAGGTGGTTCAGTGTCTCCCCTTGTGGGTTAGTGTCTTCCCAGGTAGGACAGTGTCTCCCCAGGTGGGGTAGTGTCTCCCCAGGTGGGGCATTGTCTCCCCAGGTGGAACTGTGTCTCCCAAGATGAGGCAGTGTCGCCCCAGGTGGTGGAGTGTTTCCCCAGGTGAGGTAGTGTCTCTCCAGGTGGGGCAGTGTCTCTCCAGGTGGTGCAGTGTCTCCCCAGGTGTGACAGTGTCTCCTCATGAGGGGCAGTGCCTGTCCAAGTGGAGTAGTGTCTCCTCAAATGGGACAGTGTCTCCCCAGGTGGGTCAGCGTCTTCCCATTTGGGGCAGTGTCTTAACAGGTGAGACAGTATCTCCCCAGTTGGGGCAGTGTCTCCCCAGGTGGGGCAGTGTCTCCCCAGGTGGGGAAGTGTCTCTCCAGGTTGGGCAGTGTCTCCTATGGTGGAGCATTGTCTCCCCAGGTGGGGTAATGTCTCCCAATGCGGGGAAGTGTCTTCCCAGATGGGACAGTTTCTCCCTAAGTGGGGTAGTGTCTCCCCAGGTGGGGCAGTGTCTCCCCAGGTGGGGCAGTGTCTCCCCAGGTGGGGTAGTGTTTCTCCAGGTGGGACAGCGTCTCCCTAGGAGGGGAAGTGTCTCCTCAGGTGGAGCAGTGTCTCCCCAGGTGGGGTAATGTCTCACAAGGTGGGGAAGTGTCTCTTCAGGTGGAGTAGTGTCTCACCAGGTGAGTCAGTGTCTCCCCCGGAAGGGTAGTGCCTCCCCAGGTGGAGCAGTGTCTCCCCAGGTGAGTCAGTGTCTCACCAGGATGGGCAGTGCCTCACCAGGTGGAGCAGTGTCTCCCCAGGTAGGGATCTCTCCAGGTGGAGCAGTGTGTCCCCAGGTTGGGCAGTGTCTTCCCAGGTGGATCAGTGTCTCCCAAGGTGGGGTAATGTCTCCCAAGGTGGTGCAGTGTCTCCCCAGGTGGGGCAGTGTTTCCCCAGGTCGGGCAGTGTCTCCACAGGTGAGACACTGTCTCCCCAGGTAGGGCAGTGTCTCCCAAATTGCGGAAGTGTCTCTATAGGTGGGGTAATGTCTCTCGAGGTGTGGCAGACCCCTGGTGGGGAAGTGTCTCTGCAGGTTGCACAGTGTCTTCCCTTGAGGGTTAGTGTCTTCCTAGGCGGGGTAGTTTCTCCCCAGGTTGGGCTGTGTCTCATCAGGTGGGGCAGTGTCTCTTCAGGTGTGGCAGTGTCTCTCCAGTAGGGGAAGTGTCTCTCCAGGTGGGGCAGTGTCTCCCCAGGAGTATCAGTGTCTCCTCATGAGGGGCAGTGTCTGTCCAGTTGGGGCAGTGTCTCTCCAGGTGTGGCAGTGTCTCTCCAGGTGAGACAGTGTCTCCCTAGGTCGGGAAGTGTCTCCCCAAGTGGGGCAGTGTCTCCCAAGGTGGGACAGTGTCTCCCCAAATATATAAATAACAAAAAGGCACAATACCGTGACTGGAACAATACACAAATAACCCGCACATAAAAGAGAGAAGCTTACGACGACGTTTCGGTCCGACTTGGACCATTGACAAAGTCACACTGTCACGGTGTGACTTTGTCAATGGTCCAAGTCGGACCGAAACGTCGTCGTAAGCTTCTCTCTTTTATGTGCGGGTTATTTGTGTAGTGTCTCCCCAGGTGGGGTAGTGTCTCCCCAGTTGGAACAGTGTCTCCCCAGGTTGGGCAGTGTCTTCTCAGGTGGAGCAGTGTCTCCCAAGGTGGGGTAATGTCTCACAAAATGGGGAAATGTCTCTCCATGTGGGGTACTGTCTCCCCAGGTGGGGCAGTGTCTCTCCAGGTGAATCAGTGTCTTCCCAGGTGGTGCAGTGCCTCCCCAGGCAGAGCAGTGTCTCACCAGGTGGGGACGTGTCTCTCCAGTTGGAGCAGTGTCTCCCCAGGTTTGGTAGTGTCTTCCCATGTGGAGGAGTGTCTCCCCAGGTGGGGTAATGTCTCCCAAGGTGGGGAAGTGTCTCTTCAGGAGGGGTAGTGTCTACCCAGGTGGGGCAGTGTCTCCCCAGCTGGGGCAGTGTCTCCCCAGGTGGGGCAGTGTTTCCCCAGGTGGGACAGTGTATCCCCAATTGGGGTAATGTCTACCTATGTGGGGAAGTGTCTCCCCAGGTAGGGCAGCTTCTCCCCAGGAGGGGTAATGTCTTCCCAGGTGAGGAAGTGTCTCCCCAGGTGGGACAGTATCTCCCCAGGTGGGGAAGTGTCTCCTCAGGTCTGGCAGTGTCTCCCCAGGTGGGGCAGTGCCTCCCCAGATGATGCAGTGTCTCTCAAGGTGAGGCAGTGTCTCCCCTGTTGTAGCAGTGTCTCCCTAGGTAGGGTAATGTCTCCCTAGGTGAGGAAGTGTCTCCCCAGGTGGGGCAATGTCTCCCCATGTTTGGTAGTGTCTCCCAAGGTGGGATAGTGTCTCTCCACTTTGGGCACTGTCTTCCCTGGAGGGACAGTGTCTCCCCCGGTGGGGCAGTGTCTCTTCACGATGGGCTGTCTCTTTCCAGGTGGGGTAGTGTTTCTCCAGGTGGGGTAGTGTCTCCCCAGGTGGGGCACTGTGTCCCCAGTTTGGGCAGTGTCTTCCCAGGTGGAGCAGTGTCTCTGCAGGTTGGGCAGTGTCTCCCTAGTTGGGGTAGTGTCTCCCCAGGTAGGGCAGTTCCTTCCCAGGTGGTGCAGTGTCTCCGCAGGTGGGGTAAAGTCTCTCCATGTGCGGCAGTGTCTCTCCAGGTGGGGCAGTGTCTTCCCAGGTGGGGTAATGTCTCCTCAGGTGAGGTAGTGTCTCGTCAGGTGACGTAGTGTCTCCCCAGGTGGGGCAGTGTCTCCGCAGGTGGGGTAATGTCTCCCCAGGTGGGGTAGTGTCTCCCCAGGTGGGGCAGTGTCTCCCCAGGTGGGGCAGTGTCTCCCCAGGCGAGGTAATGTCTCCTCAGGTGGGGCAGTGTCTCCCCAGGTGGGGCAGTGTCTCCCAAGGTGGGGCAGTGTCTCCCCAGGTGAGGTAGTGTCTCCCCAGGTGGAGTAATGTATCCCCAGGTTGGGCAGTGTCTTCCCAGGTGGGGCAGTGTCTCCCCAGGTGGGGCAGTGTCTCTCCAGGTGGGGCAGTGTTGTAAGTCATCAATCTTGATGACATGTGCAGTAGTCTTGCCTTGGGAAGTGGAAGGTCCTCTTCGTCTCAGGTTTAATAGATTCTTGAATACAAAGTTGTTACAAAAACGTGATTTCTAATTAGCATAGAGATCTCCAGTGAACACTAGAAAGGACTGCCCTTCTAGCATCCAGCCTGTTACTGGGTTTTTGTAACAATTAGTCAGTATCCTTGTCCAATTATCCATTAGAATTTAGTAAGATTCAGTAGTGCTTCAGGATTACAACTGGTAGGCTACTAACTAAAGAAATTAAAATTTAATAAATTTATTAATAACAAAATTATCTAGGCGTATATTATCAAATTAAATTAAATTAATCAATTGAATATAATATAGGATACAAGCTCCTACACTTCTCTTGTATACAGTAGTATAGAGCTAAAGGCTCATATCACGTCTTCATGGCTTTTAAGTACCGTCTGGTACATTGTTAACGTTTAATAACATAGTACAGATATATACAAGTAAGTCTGTGTGTATGTGTGTAAGTGCTCTAAGTAGTTCGCTGTGTCTCAAGACTACTAGACTTAACCAGTGACTGACAAAGTCCTCACATAAACTAACTTCTTGACCAATCTGGCAATCAGAACAGCTTGCTTGAACAATAAAACGACTGATAAGCCGAACAGCAATATAACAAGCAACGGCGACACAGAATCAGGAACAATGAGATAATATAACGACACTAAGTAGGGACCATCAGCAGATCCTCCACAAAAGTCACCAAACTCCCATACTACTGAATCTAAGTTCAACATTAGAAAATCCTCGACTGTGACAGTACACAGATACCAGTACAAATTAGGTCAGAAGCTACAGCTCAGGACCTGAGTTTCTCAGAGTGTCTAAAAGACACACAACCTCAGTACAATGTCGAAAATCACTAAGTCTAGACTAAGTTCTGTGAACAGAGTTCTTCAGAACCAACAACAAGAAAGTGTTAGTTTAATATGTTTATTATGCACCCCATACCCATCCTGTGGGCGGTAGTCAAAAGATTACAGAGGTACATAATGGGTCCAGGGACTGGGCCTCAAAGTTTTGATAGCTGAGCAAGTTACAGAGGTAATGAATTCACAATTTACAAAGTTAATGAACTCACAATTTACAAAGGTAATGAACTCCAGGTAGGTCTAGTCACAATCATGACAAGTTACAAAGGTATTTACAGATTACAGAGGTACACAATGGGTCCAGGGACCGGGCTCCAAAGTTTTGATGGCTGAACTAGGTACAAGGTAATGAACTCACAAGTTACAAAGGTAATGAACTCACAAGTTACAAAGGTAATGAATACTGTAAGAATGGTTACTTACGTTTATACATGGCTACAATCATGAACAAATTTTAGAGTAATGAGCAATTCACACTTCCACACCCGGTCACAACTGTAGTGAGTTATTGGTGCAAATGTTGATTGCTGAGTCTCTCTCAAACACACACACACACACACATACAAATTCATACACACACACACATAATCACACACACACACACACACACACACACACACACACACACATACACAAACTCATACACACACACGCACACACACTCATACACACACACACACACTCATACACACACACACACTCAAACTCACACACACACACACACACACACACACACACACACACACACACACACACACACACACACACACACACACACACACACACTCACACACTCATACACATACACACAAACACACACACACACACACACACACACACACACACACACACACACACACACACACACACACACACACACACACACACACACACACACACACACATGCACATATGTGGTAATGCTTTATTTACAGCTAGCAAAGTCAGGGTATTTCTCCAGAATGGTCTGTAATATACCACTGTGGATAAAATACTTAGCCATTTCTTGAACACTTCTGAGTGAGTTGTTTCTAAATTCATTAATTTTATCGCACTCCAGTACATAATGACGCAGGGTGTGACAATAATCCATCTGGCAAAGTTTACATTTCGTTTGGTCTACATCTGGTGGTGGTGATTTAACCTGCCAAAGATACTTGTAACCCAGCCGGAGCCGGGCGGTAGTGATATCCAAGAGTCTGCTTATTTTGTTGGATGCACCATAGACATGTGGCTCCTCCTGCATGATAGAATGATGATAGATGGACTCACTGGTGTCAATCTCCTTGAGCCTTAAGTCCATAAAATTCAGCTGAAGTTCTTTTCGTATTATTGTTCTCAAACTACTACCTGACAAGCCAAGATTGTAATCTACTCCCTCTTTGAAAGCATACAGCTTAGCCAGTTTATCAGTTCTATCATGCATCTGAAGACCAATGTGAGATGGAATCCACAGCATGTGCACTCTGACTCCACTGTCCACAATCCTACCATACCTGTGTCTGGCTTCTGACACAAGCATGCCACAATTTATGCTTAATGAGTTGAGAGCATTTATGGATGACAGAGAATCAGTTACAATTAAACTGTCAATCTTTGATACATAGATGCATTTCAGTGCAAGGAGTATGGCAAACAGTTCTGTCTGAAGGGTAGAGGCCCAATTATTGATGCGTGCTCCAATTTCTTTAAGAGAGCCATCACTCTGTACGACAACAGCAGCACTACCAGCTGCACCAGTGGATTGGTGAACAGAACAATCAACGTAAATAATTTGCGAGAGTGTGTGCTGTGTGACTAAGTTATCAATACAGCTTAAGGCCTCATGTTTGGCTTTAAGGCGAAGTTTTGGTTGTGATTTAAGAAGTAGTTTGGGGGGAAATGGAGGAATGGTAGTTTGGAATGGGGTAATATTCCATGGAGCGGAGAAGTGCCGCTGTTGCCTTACTTGACATAGATCATGTATCTGATTCATGCGGAGGTCGGTTCCAGTCTTTTCGATCCATCTGGAGGAGTGTTCACCAGTGCTGAGGAAAGTTTGGAGGGCTTCTGTGCAGGGGTTTGAATGAGCTTGCCTGAGCATATTAACCCCAATTAGGATATTTCTTTCAGTAACACGATCTCTGATGCTTGGAATATCAAGTTCTTTTTGCATATTTAAAATTTTGGCAGTACGAGGGCATCCTAGGATGATCCTCATTGCTTCGTTCTGCAGTTTTTCCAGCCCTCCAAGCTTCCAGTCAGACACAAGAGCAAGTAGTGGCGCAGCATAATCAACCAATGATCTAATATAAGCAAGATACATCATTTTCACAATTTTAACATTAGCACCATACCTGGGGTGAAGCCCTGCCACAACTCTAAGTGCTCTTAGTCGTTCTTTGTATTGGCGACAAAGTCTTGTTACAACAGGTCCAAGTAGTGGAACCTCAAAGCCTAGATACCTGTATCTGCTTACATATTCTAGAAGAGACCCATCATGCAATTGGAACTGACGAACTGTGCCTCTCTGTCGAGGAGGACGCCTATTGAGTATCTTTGTTTTATCAGTAGAGATTATCAACCCCAGGTCCTGACACGAGGCTAGTACATGATTAAGAATGTTTTGGGTGTTGGAGAATCCGGTGGTGTGAATCATTATATCATCAGCAAAACTAATCACATAATTATGGGGCTGACTAGGCATAGCATTAAGTAATGCATTAATTAGAATATTGAACAGTGTGGGACTGAGCACACCTCCCTGTGGGGTTCCTAATTCAAAGTCTTTAGTTACACTTCTATGTCCCTGGAACAACACAGACGATTTTCTGTTGGACAGGTAGCCTTTAATCCAGCGGAGAAGCCATCCTCCAACATCCATTCTGGCAAGTTCACTAATTATTACATGTCGGTTGGCTACATCGAAAGCGGATTTAAGGTCAAGGAAGGTAGTGTAGGGGCTGTCAGTGTGCAGGGTGAGAAAGGTGGCTATGCAATGATGCACGCTCCTTCCATGCATGAAACCATGTAACCGGGGAGACAAAAATTGTTTGATTCTGTACATGAGACGATTAAGAATCATTCTCTCAAATGTTTTACACAAGCAGCTAGTAAGAGATATTGGGCGAAATGCATTTTGTTGATTAGGCTTAGGAATTGGAATGATGAGGCTGTTGGTCCAAGATTGAGGGAGCTCCCCAGTTACATAGCTCATGTTATATAATTCAAGTAATGGATTACCTGGTACTCGACACAGCAATCTGAGTATGTTGTAAGTAATACCATCCTCACCAGGCGACGTGGAGTTGCCCTTAGTTAGCGCTGCATCAAGTTCATAATTAGTGAAAGGAATGTTGCAATCATCTGCCTTACTGAGCATAAAGCAAACAAGTCTCTCCCTTGCATCATATTTGTCATTTAATTTTGCCTGTGTGGTACTGGGAAGATAGTCATAGCTAGATGTAGCAGCCCAAGCACTGACTAACTCATTCGCCCTATGCAAGGGATGAGGGTGCGCGATCTGCCCAGTTCGGTTACCCTTAATTCTATTTATGTGCCTCCATGCCCGGCTAAGTGGGGTGTGAGCATTAAGACCGTTGACAAATTTTTCCCTGTCGGTTTGCCGCAGCTCTGTCATACGCTCTCTGGCAGCAGCAAGGGCAGTTTGGAAGAGCCTCAGCATTCCAGGGGTACGATGTTTTCTATAGGCTAGGCCTAGTCTGTGGGCAGTACGTTTCAGTGTACGAAGTTTAGAATCATTGTAATAAGTATGGTTTTTGAAGGAGGTATGATTATTATGGAAGTTTGTTGGGTTTAGAGTACCAAGAGGTTTCAGTGGCTGCTCTAAGTAGTTCTGAATACTGCTCACAAGATCATTGTTAAAGGTCTCTACAGAGGAACACTCATAGGAATTATACCAGTCAGTCACATGTGCAACAAAGTCATCATGCTGATCTGTGGGAACATTAAAACGTTTCCGTTTGAATATCCCACCAGGAAGGATAGTATTACCAATATCTAGAGAGGTTAGCCTAGGGAAATGATCAGACGCTATATCTGTTACAATGGAAGACTCACAGCTGGCAGAAGTAATGTTGAAGCCCAGGCACAGATCAAGGACGCCTCCATAGATATGTGTGGGTTCAAGGTCACCTACAATTTGGACATTATCATGACTGTTTAAGAGTGACAACAGTTGATTGCCATTACGATTACCAAACTGTGAGTTTCCAATGCTTTTGTGTCTCGCATTGTAATCGCCAATAATAAGAGTAGGTTCAGAATGAGCACAAGTTGGGAGCTCCAAGTAATTAAATTTATCAGCAGGAGCATACAAGTTAAATATGTTGAGAGCAGAGTTCCCTATATAAATCCTAACACCGTGATATTGTAGCCCCTCTGTTTTCTTGTGTGCAAGAAGTTGATGGGGAAGTGATTTTTTAATATATAGAACACAAGAGTTAGTAGATTTGAGGTTATATGCAACAAATGATGGTAATTTAGGGGGTTGGGATTTTTCAGGGACTCTGCACTCTTGTAGACACACAACATCAATGGGTTCGGTGGTTACTTTATGATGAAGTTCAGGAAGTCTTTTTCTAAGTGATGCAATATTCCAGCTTAATATAGAAAGTTTATACGAGTTTTGATCCATTATAGTAGTCCTGGGATCATCTTGAGTTTCTCAGCATAATGAAAAAATTGTTCATATAAATAGCAGACCTTATCAATGTCAACAGCGCTATCCTTGTCCATGAGTTTTGTAAGTGCACCTCCAGTTGTAAGGCCTCGTGGGAGTCTTCGTAAACCCAGAGCATGACGCTGTTTATGTGTGAATGTATGATAGGTGACACCACCACCACTCACATTCCCTCCTCCACTAACATTACACGCAACACTACAACTGTCATCACCAGCGCCACTACCAACATTGTGTTCATTACATTTGTCAACAGTATTGTATTCAACATTAATGTCTATGTGACTAACCTTATCACACTCTTCACCACCACTTATATTATGCTCATCACTATTACTAACATTATAGACACCACCGCTCTCATCACACTCTTCACCACCACTTAAATTATGCTCATCACTATTACTAACATTATAGACACCACTGCCCTCATCACACTCTTCACCACCACTTATATTACGGTCATCACTATTACTAACATCATTGACACCATAGCCTTCGTTATGATGCTCACTACAGTTATCAACACAAGTATTATATTCGTCATTTTTTTTTTTTATATTTTATTTAAAAACTTTACAGCTTGATATTAAATAAAGATATAAAATGGATACAGTAGGATCCTCAATCCTACAGAACATACACTAACAATCCTACACAACATACACTAACAATCCTACACAACATACACTAACAATCCTACACAACATACACTAACAATCCTACACAACATACACTAACAATCCTACACAACATACACTAACAATCCTACACAACATACACTAACAATCCTACACAACATACACTAACAATCCTACACAACATACACTAACCAATTATTCACAACACATTGTAATTGACATAAAAGAGGTTACCCATATACACTCACAAAAATTTTCCATATAACATACTATGATAAACAATATAAACTATAACTATATAAACTATATAAAATATAAACTATATACAACTTTCAGATTTGTATAGTTAACATAGTATGACTGACATATGACAAAGGTTCACAACCTTCACAGGAGATAATCAGAGTAATAACCTATATCACAATCTCAGTTAAAAACAATCACATGCTTTTCCCAAAATTAACCCCTATACAATAAGAAGTACCTAAGCACATACATACGTGCCTCACTACAATCTCTCTTTAAGCATTGAAAAAAAATTCAAAATCAAATCCTAAATAAAAAATCAAATCCTAAGCCTCACACTTACACTAAATAAATATTAACAAATATTACTAAATATTAATACAGCCTCTTCCACCGGCTGAGCACATTATATAAAGTAAGAGACTAAACCATACTGTCCCATTACAAACTTTTAACGAGGCATTACAATTTATGGAAGTCATTAGCGTTCCATCTCGCAGCAACTGGATGAGCACATTATATAATGCTAAAATAAAGTCAGTACACTCGCTAAAAACCCACAACACTAAACACAAACATAATTTAAATAACCTCTCATTGCGATACAATTATCGCACATGAAATATGCCCAATAAAGGCTATAAACGCACACTCTACATAAGCCCTAAAGCTCTTCACGGTCTTAAAACTATAATCTTGACACCATTCACACTTAATACATGAAGAAGGTCATGACGACCCTGACACATCAAACACAGAATTCTCCATTCAATTACTACGTAATTACTTGATATCCCCTTTGGTTTCTGTGCCCACTTGCATGCTACATACACGTATGCCACTCATCTACACCTTCATATACCCACATACACCTTACTCTCACCCCTCCCCAGGAGGCGACCCCGCTGTGTCCCCCTGAAAACCCCTTTCCCGTATGTAATCCCCCCCCGTACTCACTCAGCCCAAGTTGTAGATTGATGAGAAACCCTAACGTTAACATTCTATATCCTTCCGAAAAATCCTTCTCCCACCTCCTCCCATACAGTTCTCTATTACGACACATCGTACGATAAACCGTTACCGCTAGTACCCGCCTCCGCACCTCACAATTCCCCCTCCCCCTCATCACCCACGATATATATATATAATCCACTATTATATAATCCAAAGCTCTTATAACACTCTCATCGAACCCTCCCACATCTAGGCTTAGTGCACGCAGAACCGACACCCCTCGGCCCCCCACCCCCTGTACTACCCTACTTAACCAATACCTAACACCCTCCAGTCCCCCACAAAAGTATACTGCATGGAACGCCGTCTCATCCTCCCCACAGATTCCACACCTTCCGCCCACAATTACCCCTCTGGTTCTTGAAACCTCCCCCGACGGTAGTATGCCATGCAAAAAACGATACATTACCTCCCTTACCCTAGGCTTTAACTTCAACCTGCTAAACCTATACCAAATACTCGTCCATGCGTACATGGGGAACAATCCCTCAACTGGTACAACAATCCTGTCTGCAAGCAGCTTACACAAAACCCCTACTCGAATTTTACTGGGTTCTCTAACCAACATCAAAGCCCTCAAAATAGTTTCACATTCCCTCAACTCCACACCACCATACAACTTACCCAACCTATCATATACTTTTCCCAGCTGCCCTCCACTCACACCTTCGCGCAAAACCTCCCATTTAAGAAACACACATTTAATCCTCCTTCTCAGATCCATCAACCCCAACCCACCCTGGCGCACAGGTAACATTACAACCTCTCTCCTCAGCCAATCGCACCTTGAACCCCACAAAAAGTTAAACACTCGTCTCAGAATTCCCACAATCGCCGTCCCTGTTAATGGGAACACGGCTGCTACGTGCCAAACCTTACTATACAATAATACATTTATAACAATCACTCGTTGCACGAGAGTCAGATGATGAGGTCGCAATGCACCCAGACGCCCCTGAATCCTTTCCATTAATCTATTCGAGTTTTCCTCCCGAGCATCTTCCAAATCACCCTTATAGGTGATACCACAAATTTTTAAAGACACCGTTTGTTTTCTCACAACGTTACATCTCCCCCCCCCTCCACCCAATCACCCAACCCCATGATCATTGACTTCTCTCTATTTACCTGCATCCCTGTTGCATTTCCGAACTGTTGCACAACATCATTCAAAACACCCAACGTCATCCCCTCCCGAACCAGGACTGTTGTATCGTCTACGTATCCTATTATTCCCGGCCACACTTTCCCTACCCCACCCCCCCTACCTCCACTCGTGTCACATACACAACGTTCAACCATTCTATAGAAGGGGTCCTGAATGCACGCAAACAACATTTGTGACATGGGACACCCCTGCCTAAGTCCCCTACCCATTACAATCTCCTCCCCCAAGCATCCATTAATCTGTACCCTCATCTTGGCTCCATTGTACAACGTGGTTACCCAATTAACTATTTCATCCCCATAACCCTGCCTCCTAAGTATAGCTCCCAATGCTCCTCGTTCCACCCTGTCATAGGCCCCCTGCCAGTCTAAAGCCAACAACGCCGCCCTCCCTCCCCCCCCCCCCCCTTTTGACTCCACAAAACTTCGCAGTATTCCATGACCCTCAAATATCGACCTTCCAGGCAAACCATACTGCGTTTTCGAAACCACTCTCCCTACCACACATTTGAACCGATTACCCAAGACTTTAGCGAACAACTTATAATCAGCACATAACAGGGATATGGCACAGTACTCCTTGAGGGCGTGCTGCCCCTTACCCTTCTGGACCAACACTACAACTGCTGTTGCTTGCTTGTCCCCCATCACACCCTTCTCCTTCATCTGATTAAATAACCTACCCATGAAACCCCTTATCACCTCCCAATGTTGGAGATAAAATTCAGCCGGGAGACCGTCTATTCCCGGTGCTTTGCCTTTCCTCATTCCCCTTAAAGCCAACTCTATTTCCTCCTCTGTTATTACCCCCCCAAAGCCTTTCTATCACTATTCCCTAAATTACACGTCACATACTCACACACCTTCTCTAAATCCACATTTCCCACCTTCCCACTTGTCCAATACCCTTCATACCATTTATCCGCATACACACACATTCCTTTTGTAGTTAGTATCTCCTGACCCATTCTATAACCCCCCGCCATCTCGTGTACCTCTAACCTCGGAATAGCTGTAACCTGCTGTCTTTGTTTTTGACGTCGCAACACACACGCCGATGGCTTGTCTCCCCAAAGCACCTCCTCTACCCCTGCCTGCACCCTTACCGCTTGAAACCTCTCATTTTGTAACTCCCTCAGTCTCCCCCTTGACCTCGACAATTTCATCCATAGGATAGTTGCCCCCCACAGCCCCCTTCCCATAACAGCCCCTTAACCTGTCCTCCAGATAATTTGAAAGCCCATATTTAAAATCATTTATGCGTTTGCCCACCCCCACATAATATTTCCTAATCCTTTCCTTGGCAACACAATCCCACCATTGTACGACATCTTCCACTCCCTGTGCCTCCTCACTAAGCTCCTTCCATAGGACAGAAAATCCCTCTAACCCCTCCTCATCACTCAATGCACTTATATTTAATTTCCAGTAACTCCTGTATATTTCCGCAAGCGCCTCCCACCCAACCTCCACCAACACTGCTCTATGATCTGACCATGCTACTTCAACAGTTTTGAAAGCTCTCACTATAACCCCGTGAGAAAGATACACTCTATCTAACCTCGCTGCATACCCTCCCCTAACAAATGTATGCTCTGTCTCCCACGCCCCCCCCTCGAATGCGTCTCTTAACCTAATATCCCTCAATAAATCTCGTAGGGCCACCGACACATAACCTGCCCCTTTCGGTTCCACATCAGCCCTCCTAATGACGCAGTTCCAATCACCTCCTACTATTGCCACCTCCGGTAATGCACGGAAAAAAAACACAAGGTCCTCGCACACAAACTCCTGCTTCACCTGTACGTTATTCTCTGCAGGCGCATATACATTCGAAACCATTCTCTCTTTACACTATTACACAAACCATTAACGTTTACTGTCATACACCGGAGGCCTATTAAAGTTTCCACCCCTGCTTCCTCTCTTCACTCTTCCGATGGCCACCAGAACGTGTGGGACCACTTGTCACCTGCACACTTCCCTCTCTCCCCCCCCCCTTCTTTCGGTGCCTCCTGTCATGGCCACCACTACCTTCACCTTCTGCCCATATTTGCTTCCCAGTCCACTGTGCTGGCGTTAGGACATCATCTGAATCCGATGCAGCGGCTCTCTTTCTTGTGACAGGCGCATCCTCCATGGCTTGGTCTGGGGATGCCTCACAATGTACCTCTACCTCCACTGTACACAGTGACAAAGATCTCGGTGACACCTCAGTCACGCTGTCACTCCCTTCGTCCGAATAGTTCTGTTGTTGATGCCCCACAGCCTTCACCTCGTCTTCTACTACCCTGCCAGGAGCAGCCACCTCCTCAGGCGGTGACAAGGACTTCAGAACCTCGGCTAATTCCTCCTCAAGTTCCAACACTTCCTCCTGTACTTTTTGCTCAACCCGATCCACTGGAAGTGTGTCTGGACCAGGTAACTGGTCAAGGGCCTCACCCTCTCCCCCAGCCTTATACGCCTCATCCACTATCTCGCTCCATAGACGACCACGCCCTCCTTCACGTCGTTGATCAACACCTGCTTCCCCCGGTGTAGAAGCGGATGTCTCCGCCCCTGGGCCAGGAGCTCGTTGCCGCTTCCCACACTCCGCCGCTATGTGATCATATTCCCCACATAGTCGGCAGGTACGCCTTTGCCCCGCGTATGACACCATGACCTGTGTCCTGAATTCCTTTAGGTACACGTAAGACGGTATGGGGTGTCGCAATGACATTTTTAGGTTAAAAGTGCCCTCCGGCATACCTGTGTAGGCACCCAACACCCACTTACCATGCTGGGCCAAATGAACAGTTCCGTATTCCTCAAATACTTTTCTGATATCTGTCTCATCCGCCTCAAAGGGGACATTACGCAATTTAATCCATGTATAATGTCTGGATACATCGATCATTCTCACACGCACAGCTGGTGTTGCATCAAGACTTACGTCCTGAAAACGGTTGACCAACGACTCGTAAACCGTTGCTGAGAGCAGTTTCACAAAAAATCTACGTGCTCCGTTCAATGCTACGCCGTACAACTCTCCATCCTGAATTCCATACGTGTCTCTGATGATTTTAGGTAGTAATACCTGGGCTGAGGCTGGCGTTATTGCCCCACTGAGAAGTTCAACACCGACAGTGTTAATCCTGCGTCTATAACTGCACGCCATGTTGACTAATGGTAGTTCTCCTGGTCTGACGACAGAGGCGCGACAAGCACCACCTCACACTACTGCTGTCAGGGAACTGAAGTGCGTTTGCGCAGGAGGTCTGCACGGCCCAATAGCGATGCAGACAATGCATATTCGTCATTACTGTAATTAAGAACACCACCACCACCTTGTTCAGCAGCCTTACACTTGCTTTCACAAATTGTGACAATCTTGTTATTGGTACACTCTACACATCTTTCCTTGTGTTGTTCAAGTTGTTGTTTCAGGAGAAATTGTTGTGTTTCCAGTATTTTTATGCGCGACATCAGGTTGTATACCACAGGAGCAAGACTTGGAACATCTTGAGACGTGAAGTCCCGGTCAGCTGAGCTATTTGGCTGACTGTCAGCTGACTCAGCTAGGCTGGTATTGACAGCCGACGTGATGGGGGTCTGTTGACGTGCTCCCCAGGTGAGGTGCTCAACCCCATTGTCTGAGGGCAGGCATGAGCCAGTATTCAGACCCGAGGTACCTGGTAGTCCTGGGGGGCCATTATGAGGGGTACAGGGTGAAGTGCGGTTGGCTGCGATGCGATCAGCCCTCACACTGCAGTCAGCATGAGCTGCTGTGACTCCTGAGGTCTTACAATTGATACATTGTTTAGCAACAGTCTGTTGCTGTTTGATCATAGCATAACACCGTTCAGAAGGATGAGCATTGGCACACACTGCACACCAGTGTGACTTAGATGGGCATTTCCTGGCGATGTGGCCCCAGCGTTGACACTTATAACATCGACGTTGAGGAGGTCTGTACAATGCAATGTAATAGCGTCTGTTGAGGGCTGCCTGGGAGTGAATATAGCGTGGCAGAGTCCCCTGGCCAGTCCACTCAGCTAAAATCAGTCGACGAGGGCTTGCAACTTGCTCTGACGCCAGATATTGAGGATTCAAGTGCTTGTTGACGTTGTAGATGACAATAAGCACTTTAGGTGCCCTTGGTGGGGCAGCTCGGAGTTTGATGTTAGCATATTCGTGAGTGAGAAGTTTGTCTATAAATGCTGATTCATTAGGCACAAAGACGTAGTTATCCTCATCATGGACAGACTTGATCGTTTTCTCATGATTGTTTACACTAGCTTCGAAAAACCAGTTAAACTTGGTCTCTTGATCAGTGTTGTCAGGGAAATCTAACCTGACAGCTTTGGGAGGGTGTGCGCCCACTGTATTGCTTTCAGCAAGCTTTCTCTGGAAGCCTCGTTCTTTTTTCCGAGCCTGTTTACTAAAATATGTTTCAAATCTGCCTTCACCATCATCTACGTCAACACCATCAGCTATACTCATAGCTGACAGGAGTTTCACACTGGCGATGGGCTAAAGGATACCGGTGAATAGAAGGGACAAGGAAGGGATATTCACCTCGCTAGACACAGGCAATGTGGGTGTAGTGGCCTTAGTTTAATATGTTTATTATGCACTCCATACCCATCCTGTGGGCAGTAGTCAAAAGATTACAGAGGTACATAATTGGTCCAGGGACTGGACTCCTAAGTTTTGATAGCTGAGCAAGTTACAAAGGTAATGAACTAGATCTGGTCACAATCATGACCAAGTTACAAAGGTAATGAGCTCCAGGTAGAGCTGGTCACACTCATGAATAATTGCAAAGGTAATGAATCATAAACACATTAATCATGAGAATTTACAAAGGTAATGAGCTCCAGGTAGAGCTGGTCAAAATCATGACAAGTTTCAAAGGTAATGAATGATAAACACGTTATCACATGATTACAATCATAGCCAAGTTACAGAGTAATGAGCAGTTAACAAACATAGCAGGGAATTCATCCATTGCCACAACAACAGATGTTGCTAGGTGCCTGTCTCTCCTCGGCAGACAGCCATTGCAAACAGCAGCAAGTTGCCCCGGGATCTGCTGCATGCAGGAGCATCATCGACCCTCCCCAAGAGGTCCAAGAAACCAGTGACTCCGTTAGCAGCCCGATGGAGAGCTCTCCTAGGGACATGGCAACGTCCTGGTGGAC
>NW_027196973.1:40000-72482 GCF_038502225.1 Cherax quadricarinatus | reverse complement strand
CCAGGACAAAATCAAAGCACCATGAACCAGTCAGTGCAGGGGTTTACACTATGCCCTTTGGAGGCTGTGACAAGATTTAGTGTAGATGAATAGGTTCAGAGAACCGACATGTTGATAAATTAGACACATGTGCAACTCTTGGGTATCTTTGGTTAGAGCAAACGTTTACCGCCACACAGTGGCTTCATCCAAGTCCATACAAAGGGAGAATCTTGAAGAACAGGAGGAAGAATCAAGGGGTAATCAGTCCCTCAACCTTGAGTCGATGTGGTCAGTCCATCAATCTTGAATAGAATACGGCGGCATACGTGCTGAGAAGGGAGCTTATAAACCGTTGGCTAGGGCGGGAGAGGGTGCACCTGCAGTCATAGGTCGTGTAACATTTTGTTCAATGTTTACAGAAGTAAGGTCGTGCCCAAGAAGTTGGAAGGCGAAGCGAAAGAATTCCCAGAAGTATTAAGATCCCCAAGAAGTTGCAGTGCCTGTTCAGCAGGTTTGTAGATGAATGGTTCCAGAGAACCGACATGTTGATGGAAATTGCGGACATGTGCAACTCGCACCGCAGTAAGGTAGCAGGCTGGTGAAGTAGGTAGCGAGTAGTAAGGTAGCAGGCAGTAGGTAGCAGGCAGGTAGTAGCGGCCCAGGAAGTGGCGGCCCAGCCCAGGGCGGCAGGTGGTAGCGAGTATGGCAGGTGGCGGCGGCGGTAGGCAGGCAGGTGGTAGCGGCGTTGGCAGGCGGCGGTAGGTAGAAGCAGGTGGTGGCAGGCCGGTGGTGCTGGCCCAGCAGTAGGTAGGCGGCAGGTGGTAGGCGGCAGGCGGCGGTAGCGTGGCGGCAGTAGGTAGCGGCGGTAGGTATTGTCGGCAGCAGGTAACAGGCCCAGTGAAAGTAGGCAGCAACAGTAGGTGGCAGCAGCAGGTAGTAGGCAGGCAGTAGTGGGGCAGCGACGGTGGCAGGGCGACGGTAGGTGGCAGGCGGTGGTAGCGGCAACGCAGTAATGGCAGGCGGATGGTAGCAGGCGGCGGTAGTAGGCGGCAGGTAGTAGGCAGGCGGTAGTGGCGGCAATAGGCAGGTAGGCGGCAGGTAGGTGGCAGCCCAAGCGGTGGTAGGCGGCCAGTGGTAGCGGCGGCAGGTGGTAGGAAGCAGGCCCAGGTGGATAGGCGGCATCGGTGGTGGCGGCGGTGGTTGGCGGCGGCGGTAGTGAAAGCGGTGGTGGAGCCGGATAGGTAGGCGGCCCGGCCAGGTGGTAGCAGGCGGTAGGTGGTGGCAAGCAGGTGGTCAGGCGGTGGTAGGTGGCGGCGGTGGTAGCGGCGGCCAGGTGGTCGAGCGGTGGTATTGGCAGGCGGCGGTGGTGGCAGCAGTGGTAGCAGGCAGCGGTAGTGGCAAGCGAACCGGTGGCGTAGCCCGGTGGTTGGCGGCGGTGAAGTGGCGGAGGTAGGTCGGCAGCCGGTGGTTGGCGGCCGGTGGTAGGCGGCAGCGGTAGGTAACGGCAGGCGGTGGTAGGCAACCGGTGAAGTAGGTGGCGCCAGGTGGCGGCGGCGGTGGCAGCGGTGGCAGCGGCGGTAGGTAGGCGGCGGTGGCGGCGGCGGTAGGTAGGCAGCGGCGGCGGTGGCACCAGGCGGTAAGGTGGCAGCGGTAGTTAGGCAGGCGGCGGGAGGCGGCCAGGTGGTGGCAGCGGTAGGTAGGCAGGCGGCAGTGGCAGGCAGTGGTAGCGGCATCGGCGGCGGAGCGGTAGTGGCAGCGGTGGTAGCGGCAGGCGGTTAGGTAGGCAAGCCCAGTAGGTAGCAGGCAGGTGGAAGCGGCGGTGGTAGGCCGGTAGTTAGGCAGGCAACGGTGGGGCGGCGGTGGCGGCAGGCGGTAGGTAGGCTGCCGGTAGTGGCTAAACAAGCAGGTAGGTAGGCAGCAGGCCCAGGTAGTGGCAGCGGTGGTATGGCGGCATCAGGTGGTGGCGGCAGGCAGGTAGTGGCGGACGGTGGTGGCGAAAGCAGGCAGTAGGTGGCGGCATGTGGTTGGTGGTGTAGTGGTAGCAGGCAGTAGGTAGGCAGGCGGTGGTACGTAGGCAGCAGTATTAGGTAGCGGTAGGTAGGCAGCAGGCAGTGAGTGGCAGCAGATGTTGGCAGGCAGGCGGTAGTAGAAGCGGCAGGTGGTTGGCAGCGGCATCAGTGGTTAGCAGCAGTGGATGGCAGGCAGCCGGTGGTTGGGATTGAGCAGGTAGGTGGAGGCGGTAGTAGGCAGAAACAGGTAGGTAGGCGGGGTGGTGGTAGGCGCAAGCAGGTAGTAGGCGGAGTAGGTGAAGCGGCAGGTGGAAGTAGGCGGCATGACGGTGGAAGCAGGCGGTGGTGGCAGCAGCAGTGAAGTGGCAGCGGATAGGTGGCGGCGGCAGGTGGCAGGCAACGGTGGCAGGCGGCAGTGGTTAAGCGGCGGTGGTAGGCAGGCGAGCCCAGGTAGTGGCGGCAGGCAGGTAGTGGCAGGCTGATAGGTGGCATTGCCGGTGGCCAGTGGCTAGGCGGCGGTGATGGTAGCAGCGGTCAGTGAAGTAGGCGGCGGTCGGTGGTGGCAGCGGTGGTGGCAGGCAGGTGGATGGAGGCCGGTTGGTAAGGCGGTAGGCTGGGGCAGGCAACGCGGTGGTGGTGGCGGTGGTAGTAGCCCAACCAGGTGTGGTAGGTGGTAGTGGCAGCGGTGGTGGCAGGCGAACGGTGGAGTAGCGGCCCGGTAGTGGCAGCCAGTAGTAGGTAGCCAGTGGTAGCAGGCAGGCAGGTAGGCAGGCGAAGCCAGTTAGGCGGCAAGCGGTAAGTGTTGGCATCCGGTGGTGGCGGCATTAGTGGCACCAGCGGTGGTGGCGGCGGTAGGTGGCGGCAGCGGGGGAGGCAGCTGGTAGTAGGCAGGCGGTAGGTAGCAGGCAGGCAGCGGTTGGCAGGCGGTGGTAGCGGCGGTTGGCAGGCGGCCAGGTAGGTAGCAGGCGGTAGGTAGCGGCAGGCGGTAGTTAGGCGGCGGTAGGTAGGCAACAGGTGGCGTAGCTGGCAGGTAGAAGCGGACGGTAGGTGGCAGGTGGTTGGCAGGCAACCCAGGTGGAGGGCAGGCAGGTGGCAGGCGGCGGTATAGGTGGCAGGCAGGCAGGTAGGCAGGCAAGCGGTGGTGGCGGCGGCGGTGGTGGCAGGCAGGTAGGTAGGCGGCAGGCGGTAGTGGCGGCGGCGGTAGGTAGGCGGCAGGTAGGTAGGCAGGCGGTAGGTGGGGCCGGCGGTGGTAGGCAGGCAGGCGGCGGTAGGTGGCAGGCAACGGAGTGGTAGCGGCGGCGGCGGTGGTAGGTGGCTGTGGTAGTGGCGGTAGGTGGCGGCGGTAGGTGGCGGTGGTAAGTGGCGGCCCGGTGGGGCGGCAGGCGGTGGCGGCCCGAGCAGTGGTGGCGGCGGTGGTTGGCAGCGAAGCAGGTGTGGCAGCGGCCCGGTAGGTAGGCGGCGGTAGGTAGGCGGCGGTGGTGGCAGGTGGTGAGTGGCAGGCGGCGGTGGCGGCGGCGGTAGGCGGCGGCGGTGGTGGCAGCGGTGGTGGCGGCGGTGGTAGGCGGTGGGCTTGGTGGCGGCGGTGGCGGCGGAGTGGATGGCGGTTAGGCGGTGGTGGAGTAATGGCGGTGGAGTAGTGTTGGCGGTAGGTAGGCAGGCCAGTGGTAGTGGTAGGTGGTGCCGGAGTAAGCAAGCAACGCAGTAATGGCAGGCGGTGGTAGTGGTGGCAGCAGGCGGTGGTAGTGGTAGCGGTGGTAGTGGTGGTGGTAGGTAGGTAGGCAGCGGTAGGCAGGCAGGCGGTAGTAAGCAAGCGGTAGGTGATGGTAGCCCGGTAGGTAACTGGCAGGCGGTATGGTAGGCAGCCCAGTGATAGTGGAACAGCGGCGGTAGGTAGCGGCCCGGTAGGTTGGCAGCAGGTGGTAGGCCGGTGGTAGGTAGGTAGCGGAGTAGGTGGCAGGCGGATTAGGTGGTAGTGGCGGCAGCCCAGGTGGTAGGCGGCAGGTGGTAGGCAGGCAGGCCAGGTGGTAGGCAGGCGGTAGTTAGGCGGCGGCGGTAGTAGGCAGGCAGGTGGTAGCGGTATGGTAGGCCCAGGCAGGTGGTGGCAGTGGATGAGTGGCGGCAACGGTGGTAGGCGGCGGTAGTTAGCTTGGCAGCGGTGGTAGAAGCAGCGGTATGGTAGCGGCATCGGTGGTAGGCAGGCGGTGGTAGCGGCGGCGGTGGTAGAGCAGGTGGTAAAAGGCAGTGGTGGTGAGCAGCAACGTGGTAGGCCCGAAGCAGGTAGGTGACAGCCCAACGGTGGTAGCGGTAGTAGTAGGCAGGCGGTAGTAAGCGGCAGGTAGTAGAGCGGCCAGGTAGGTAGGCGGCAGCAGGTGGTAGCGGCGGTGGTAGCGGCGGCAGGTAGGCGGCAGGTAGGCAGCGGCGAGTGGTAACCCAGCGGCAGTAGGTGGCAGCGGTGGTTAGGCGGCGGTGGTAGGCAGGCGGTAGTAGGCGGCAGGCCGGTGGTAGCGGCGGTGGTAGCGGCACCGGTAGGTGGCGGCGGTGGTAGGAAGGCAGGCGGTAGGTGGAGCGGCGTCGGTAGGTAGCGGCGGTGGTAAGTAGGCAGCAGGTAGTAAGGGAAGCAGGTAGGTAAGGAGCAGGTAGGTAGCTTGGTAACCAGTGGTGCTGCACCAGTGGTGGTAGCAAGCAGTGGTAGCAGGGTAGGTAGTAGCAGGCAGGTAAGTGGCAAGGCAGCTTGGTGGTAGCAGGCGGTGGTAGGCAGGCAAGCAGTAGTGGCAAGTAGTAGTTAAAGGCGGCGGTGGTGGACAAGCGGTAATTCGGCAGCAGGTAAGTGGTTAGGCAGGCAGGTAGTAGCGGCGGTAGGTAGGCGCCAGGCGGATAGGTAGCGGCAGGTGGTAGGCGGTGGCAGGGGCAGGCGGATGGAAGTGGCAGGCCCGGTGGTGGCGGCAGCGGTAGCGGTGGTAGCAGGCGGTAGGTGCGGCCCAGGCGGTGGTAGCCAGGCAGGTGGTAAGCGGCAGGCCAGGTGGAAGTGGCAGGCGGTGGAGTAGGCGGCAGGTGGTGGCGGCGGTGGGAAGCGGCGGTAGGTGGCGGTGGTAGGCAGGCGGCGGTAGGGGCAGGCGGTGGCGGCGGCGGTAGGTGGCGGCGGTGGTGGCGGCCCAAGCGGTGGTGGTAGGCCGGCGGTGGTAGCAGGCCGGTGGTAGTGGCCCGGCGGTGGATAGGCCCAGCAGGCCAGGTGAGTGGCAGCATGGTGAAGTAGGCAGCAGGTGGTAGGCGGCAGGTGGTAGGCAGCGGCTGACGATGGTAGCCCAGCAACAGTGGTAGGCAGGCCCAGGCGGTGATGGTAAGTAGGCTGTAGGTAAGGCAGGCCGAGTGGTAGTGAAGCGAAGTAGGTGGCCGCAGTGGTGGCCCAGGCGAGTGGGCGGCAGGCGGTATGGCCAGGCGGCCAAGTTAGGTAGGCAGCCGGTGGTAGCGGCCCAGCGGTGGCGGCCCAGTGGTGGCAGCGAGTAGGTGGCACGGTGGTGGTGGCAGCGGTAGGTGGCGGTGGCGGTAGGCGAGCAGCAGGTGAGTGGCAGGCAGGCGAGTGGATAGGCAGCCCAGGTGATGGCGGTGTGGTAGGCAGGCAGGTAGGCCAGGCAGGTAGGTAGGCAGGTAGGCGGTAGTAGTAGTAGCGGTAGGTAGGTAATGGCAGGTAGGTAGCGGCGGCGGTAGGTAGCGGATGGTAGGTAGGCGGTAGGCAGCAACGCAGTAGGTAGGCGGCAGGTGGCGGCGGCGGTCGGTAGTGGCAGGCAGGTAGGTGGTAGTAGGTGGCAGTGGCGGTGGCAGCAGGCGGTTGGTTGGCCAACGGCGGTAGGTGGTAGCGGCGGTGGTAGTAACGGCAGGCAGGTAGGTAGGCAGGCGGTGAAGTAGGTAGGCTGGCGGTGGTTAGCGGCGGTGGTTGTGGCAGGCCGGTGGTAGGCGGACGGTGGTGGATGGCAGGGAGTAGTGGCTGGCGGTGGTGGTAGGCGGCGAAGCGGTGGTGGCAGCGGATGGTAGCAGGCGGCGGTGGTAGGCGGCAGGTGGTAGGCGGCGGTAGGTAGTGGCGGCAGGTGGTCAGGTGGCGGTAGGTAGGTAGGTAGTTGGCAGGTGGTAAGCAGGCGGTAGTAGGTTATGGCAAGCGGCGGCGGTGGTTGGTAGCGGCAGGCGGTAGTGAAGTAGGCCCAGTGAGTGGCAGGCGGTGATTGGAGTAGGCGGCGGTGGTGGTGGCGTGGTGGCCGTGGTGGCGGCCGGTGGTAGGTGGCAGGCGGTGGTGGTGGTAGGCGGTGGTGGCAGGCCAGGTGGTAGTGGCTGCGGTGGTGGCGGCCGGATTGGTGTTAGCGGCGATGGTGGTAAGGCGGCTGGTGGTAGTGGTGGCGGTGGAGTGGCGGCCCGGTGGTGGTAACGGCGGCGAAGGCGGTGGTAGGTAGTGGCGGTGGTAAGCGGTGGAGTGGTGGCGGCCAGGTAGGTGGTGGCGGTGGTGGTGGCGGCGGTGAAGTGGTAGGCGGCGGTGGTGGCGGCGGTGGTAGCAACCCGGTAGTGGTAGCGGTGGTGGTAGTAGGTGGTATTGGCGGAGTAGGTAGGCGGCGGTAGTAGGTAGTAGGCGGTAGGTAGGCGGCAGTGGTAGCGGCAGCGGTAGGCCCAGGCTTGATAGGTAGCAGCAGCAGTGGTAGCAGCGGCGGTGGTAGCAGGCGGTAGGTGGTAGGGAGACCAGTGGAAGTAGCGGCAGGTGAGTGGTAGGCGGTGGTAGTAGGTAGGCGGATGGTAGCCGGCGGTAGGTAGTAGCGGCGGTAGGTAGGCAGGCAGTAGTAGGCGGACGGTATGGCTAGGTAGGCAGGCGGGGAGTAGGTAGGCAGCGGCGGTAGGTAGGCAGGCAGGTGGTTAGGCAGGCGGTAGTGGTAGGCCCGGTGCGTAGTTAGGCGGCAGGCGGTAGTAGGCAGGCGGTGGTGGGAAGTAGGCAGGTAGCGGCTAGCAGGTGGTAGCGGTAGGCGGTAGTGGCCAGCAGGTGGTAGGTGGCAGGCGGTGGTAGTGGCAGGCAGGTGGTAGCAGGCGGAGTATTGGACGGCCGAGCCGGAGTAGGTGGCGAGTGGTGGTGGTAGGCGGTGGTTGGTTTGGTGGTTGGTAGGCGGCCCGGCGGTGGTAGGCAGGTGGAGTAGGTGGTAGGCGGTGGTGGCCTTGACAGGTGGTAGGTGGCGGTTAGGTGGTAGCGGCGGTGGTGGTGGAGTGGAGTGGTATGGCGGTGGTGGTGGTAAGTGGAGTGGTGAGTAGGCGGCGAGTTAGGTGGCAGGTGGAAGTGGCAGGCGGTAGGTGGCTGCGGTGGAAGTGGTAAGCTGGATAGGTGGAAGTAGGTAGCGGATTAGGTATGGCAGTGGTGGTAAAGGCTGGACCCGGTGGTTGGCCGGTGGTGAGTGGCAGGTGGCAGGCCCAAGCGGTGGTGGTGGCGGTGGTGGTGGCCCAGGTGAGTGGTGGCCAGCGGTGGTGGTGGTGGTGGTAGTGGCGGCAGGTGGTGGTAGGCGGTGGTAGTGGCGGTGGTAGGTGGCGGTGGTAGGTGGCGGCCAGTAGGTGGTGGAAGTGGAAGTGGAGTGGCGGAGTGGAAGTGGCAGGCCCGGCAGGTGGTGGCGGCAGGCAGTGGAGTGGTGGCAGGCCGGAGTGGTGGCAGGTGGAGTGGTGGCGGCAGGTGGTCGGCCTGGCCCAGGTGGTGGAGTGGCGGTGGTGGCAGTAGGCGGTGGTAGGTGGCGGCGGTAGGTGGCGGTAGGTGGTAGGCGGTGGCAGGCCCGACGGTGATGGCAGGCCCAGGCGGTGGTGGCAGGCGGTGGTGGTGGCAGGCGGTGGTGGCTGCGGTGGTAGGCAGGCGGTAGGTAGTTGGTAGTGGTAGGTGGCGGAGTGGAAGGCGGCGGCCGGTGGTAGGCGGCCCGGTGGTGGCTGGCGGCGGTGGTGGCAGGCGGTGTTAGGTAGGTGGCCCAGGTGGTAGGCGGCCAGGTGGGAAGCGGCGGTGGTAAGGTAGGCGGCCCGGTGGTGGCAGGCGGTGGGAAGGCGGCGGCCCGGTAGGTGGCAGCAGGTGGTGGCCAGGCAGGCCCGGTGGTAGGCAAGCCAGTGGGGTAGTGGTGGTGGCCTGGTGGATAGGCGGCGGTGGTAGGTGGAAGTGGTATGGCAGGCGGTGAGTAGGTAGGCAGGCAGGTAGGTAGGTAGCAGGCGGTAGGTAGGTAGGTAGGTAGCCCGGTAGGTAAGGTAGGTGGCGGTGGTGGCAGGCGGTAGGTAGGTAGGCGCTGAGTGGTGGCGACGGCGGTAGGTAGGCAGGCAGTGAATGGTGGCAGGCAGGTAGTAGGCAGGCAGGTAGTTAGGCAGCAGGCGGTAGGCAGGCAGGTAGTAGGCGGCAGCGGCGGTAGTGGCAGGTGAGTAGGTAGGTAGCAGGTAGGTAGGTTGGTAGGTAGTGGTGGCAGGCGGTGGTAGCGGTGGTAGCTTGGTGGATGGTAGCAGGCAAGCGGTGGTAAGCGGCCGGTAGGTAGGTAGGTAGCCCGGCGGTAGGTAATGGCAGCGGTAGTGGCGGCGGCGGTAGGTAGGCAGGCCAGGTAGGTAGGTAGGCGGCCCGAGTGGTAGCGGCAGCGGTAGGGGCCGGTGGATAGGTGGCAGGCGGCCCAGTGGAGTAGGCAGCCCAGGTAATTGGCGGCGGCAGGTGAGTGGCAGGCAGCGGTAGTAGGTAGCGGCGGTAGTAGGCGGCAGCAAGTGGTAGCTTGGCGGCAGCGGTGGTAGCGTGGATAGGTAGCAGGCAGGTGGAGTAGCGGCAGTGGTAGCGGTGGTTAGGTGGCAGCAACGGTAGGTGGCGGCGGTGGAGTAGGCGCCAGTGGAGTAGCGGCAAGCCCGGTGCCTAGCAGGCGGTGAAGTTGGCAGGCAAGCAGGTGGTAGGCGGCGGTGGTAGGTGGCAGGCGGTAGGTGGCAGGCGGAGCAGGTGGTAGGCGGCCCGGTGGAAGTAGGCAGGCAAGCAGGTGGTGGTAGGCGGTGGTGGCAGGCAAGCAGGTGGAAGTAGGCAGGCGGTAGGTAGGCAGGCGGCGGTAGGTGGCAGCGGTAGGTAGGCAGCAGCGGTAGGCAGGCGAGCAGGTGGAGTAGCGGCGGTGGTGGCGGCGGTGGTAGGCGGCTGGCTGGTGGCGGCGGTGGTATCGGCAGCGGTGGTATTGGGCGGTAGGCGGTGGCGGCGGCGGTGGTGGCAGGCGGCCGGTAAGGTGGCAGGCCAGTGGTAGTGGCGGCGGTGGTGGACGGCAAGCAGGTGGAAGTAGGCGGCCAGCGGATGGTGGTAGCAGGCGGTAGGTAGGCGGCCCGGTGGTAGGCAGGCTAACGGTGGAGTGGATAGGCAGGCAGCGGTAGGTAGGCAGGCAGGCGGTGCTAGGCGGCGGAAGAGTAGGAAGCAGGCGGATGGATGGTTAGGTAGGCAGGCCCGGTGGTGGCAGGCCGGTGGTAGCGGCAGGTGGATGGCGGCGGCGGTGGATGCCTGGTGGTGGCGGCGGTGGCGGCGGTAGGTGGCGGCGGTAGGTAGGCGGCGGTGGTAGAGCGGTAGTGGCGGTAGGTAGTGGCAACAATGGCGGCCGGTAGGTAGGCGGCGGTAGTGGCCCGAGCGGTGGTGGTGGCGGCGGTGGTGGCAGCGGCCAGGTGGTAGGCGGTCAGGTGGTAGGCGGCCGGTGGTGGTGGCGAGCAGGCCCGGTAGGTGGCGGCGGTGGTGGCGGCTGTGGTAGGCGGCGGTGGTAGGCGGCTAGGCGGCGGTGGTAGGCGGACAGGTGGTGGCGGCGGCGGTAGGTGGCAGGCGGTAGGTAGCAGCAGCAGTAGTAGCAGCAGTAGATGAGGGGAAAAGGGTGAGTGGTGCACTTAGGAGTCTGTGAAGACAAAGAACTTTGTCCTTGGAGGCAAAGAGGGGAATGTATGAGAGTATAGTTTTACCAACGCTCTTATATGGGTGTGAAGCATGGGTGATGAACGTTGCAGCGAGGATCCTACTGAACTACCTTATCTTCACTACATACTCATCACTGCTTGTGTATAAATACTAAACTACACTCATGTACCCAATCTTCAGTACCAAAATGTTTCCATTTTTCAATACTAATCAGGAGCTATGAATCAACCCTGAAGTCTACTCAACAGTCTTTTATCAACCAATACATAATCCAACAAACTACTGTCATTTCGCCCTACATCATATCTTGTATACTTATTTATCCTCTTTTTCTTAAAATATGTATTACCTATAACTAAACCCCTTTCTATACAAAGTTCAATCAAAGGGCTCCCATTATCATTTACACCTGGCACCCCAAACTTACCTACCACACCCTCTCTAAAAGTTTCTCCTACTTTAGCATTCAGATCCCCTACCACAATTACTCTCTCACTTGGTTCAAAGGCTCCTATACATTCACTTAACATATCCCAAAATCTCTCTCTCTCCTCTGCATTCCTCTCTTCTCCAGGTGCATACACGCTTATTATGACCCACTTCTCGCATCCAACCTTTACTTTAATCCACATAATTCTTGAATTTACACATTCATATTCTCTTTTCTCCTTCCATAACTGATCCTTCAACATTACTGCTACCCCTTCTTTTGCTCTAACTCTCTCAGATACTCCAGATTTAATCCCATTTATTTCTTCCCACCGAGACTCCCCTACCCCCTTCAGCTTTGTTTCGCTTAGAGCCAGGACATCCAACTTCTTTTCATTCATAACATCAGCAATCATCTGTTTCTTGTCGTCCGCACTACATCCATGCACATTCAAGCAACCCAGTTTTATAAAGTTTTTCTTCTTCTCTTTTTTAGTAAATGTCTACAGGAGAAGGGGTTACTAGCCCATTGCTCCCGGCATTTTAGTCGCCTCATACGACACGCATGGCTTATGGAGGAAAGATTCTTTTCCACTTCCCCATGGACAATAGAAGAAATAAAGAAGAACAAGAGCTATTTAGAAAAAGAAGAAAAACCTAGATGTATGTATATATATATGCATGTGCATGTCTGTGAAGTGTGACCAAAGTGTAAGTAGGAGTAGCAAGATATCCCTGTTATCTAGCGTGTTTATGAGACAGAAAAAGAAACCAGCAATCCTACCATCTTGCAAAACAGTTACAGGTTTCTGTTTCACAGTCATCTATATATATATATATATATATATATATATATATATATATATATATATATATATATATATATATATATATATATATATATATATATATATATATATATATATATATATGCTGATTTCTCCCCATTTATGCAAACTCGCTGCTGCCTATTAGTTAACCATGCCTCTACCCAGGAAAAAATTTCTCCTCCTATTCCGTGTGCCTTAAGTTTCCTCAATAGCCTCTGATATGGAACTCTATCGAAAGCCTTACTGAAGTCCATATACACAATATCATATTTAATACCATGATCTACTTCCTCAAATACCTTAGTGAAAAAAGTTAGTAAATTCGTAAGGCAGGAACGCCCGGATGTGAAACCTTGTTGAGATTCATTATTCATTTTATGCCTATCAAGATGGGTACGAATTGCTTCGGCAACTACTGATTCCATAAATTTTCCCACTATGGAGGTAAGGCTTATTGGTCTATAGTTCGAGTCTAAGGACCTGTCACCAGCCTTGTAAATAGGTATTACATATGCCATTTTCCACTTATCTGGCACTATTCCAGTTTGTAGTGATATGTTGAAAAGATTAGCCAAAGGTTTGCTGAGTTCCTCTTTACATTCCTTTGAAACCCTTGCAAACAATTCATCAGGACCTGAGGATTATGTCACTAGTTACCCCAATAGTGCATTGTTTATTATCGTCCTGTTCTACATGATTTGTTATTTCTGGAATTTCCCAAGTATCTTCCTGAGTAAAAACTGAGAGGAAGTTAGTGTTGAATATTTCACACATATCCTTATCACTGTCAGTGATCTGACCAGAGTTACTCTTAAGTGGGCCAATCTTGTCCCTAATCTTACTTCTGTATACCTGAAAGAACCCTTTTGGGTTAGTCTTTGAATCCCTTGCGACCTTAGCCTCATAATCCCTTTTTGCTTTTCTTATTCCTTTTTTTATTTCTCTCTTTAATTGAATATAATGAGTTTTTTAACTGCACATCCCATCTTTTTATATGCCTCTATATGCCTCTCTTTTGACCAATGAGATGTTTCAATCTATTGTTCATCCGTTTGGGATAATTTTTGTTAGCTCTAATTTCCTTACTCGGAACAAAAGTTGTCTGGGCAGCTAGAACTATGCTCTGAAAAACGTCATATTGGCAACCAACACCACCATCCTGACCCATAGTCAGGTCATCCCAATTCAGCACACCCAGGTAATTTCTCAGTGCCATGAAATCAACCAAGCGAAAGTCTGGGCCAGAGACTTGATTGCAGTTATCTGGGTAATTCCATGATATATTGAAACTAAGTGATTTGTGATCACTCTCTCCAAGCTCATCATTAACTTCAAGTTTATTAATTAGTGAATCTCTGTTGGCAAGAACCAAGTCAAGCAGGTTGTTTCCTCTAGTTGGTTCTGTTACAAACTGTTTTTGAAAGGCAATCCTGAACCGTATCAAGAAAATCACTAGACTCAAGATTTCCTGTCACAATGTTCCAATCAATTTGTCTAAAGTTAAAATCTGCCATTAGCACAACATTTTCGTATCTAGATGCCTTATGAATTTCGTCTCATAGCAGCTTACTGCACTCCCTATCAAGGTTTGGGGGCCTATAAATCACACCCAAAATTAACTTTTCGCGACCTTCGAGAAACTGTAGCCGAACAGATTCTGTGTGCGATGTTTCTAATCTTATAACTTGTCTAACACAGTTTAAATTATCTCTGACATACATCGCCACTCCACCACCCTTCCTGTTGGCCCTATCAGTATGGAATATTTTATAACCCTGTAAGTTGCATTCAGAAGGCATTTCTCTATCTTTCAAGTTGAACCAGGTCTCTGTTATAGCAATAATATCTATATTACCTGCGTTTACAAGTAATCTTAGCTCATCTATCTTATTTCTTAGACTCCTACTATTTGTATAGTAAACCTTAAGGGAGCAAATTACTCGTTGCCCTCTACTATCTCTATTTGTTTGTTGATCAATTGATTTGCCTTTACAAGCAACTTTATTTTGAATGTTGTCTTTTAAACATATCCCTGAGGTATCCTGGTTACATCTGCTGTTTTCAACCCTAGTACTGCAGCCTGACAGTTTCCCACAGACACCCATACCTCTATAATCTATCAGTTTAAAGTCCTAGACATGTCACCAATAACCCCCTCAATCGAATTAGCTAATGCAACCACTCCATCCCCAGAGAGATGAACCCCATCCCTTGCATACATATAACTTTTGCCGTAGAATATGTCCCAGTTATCAATGAATGGGATTGCAAGTTCCTTGCCGTACCTGTCTAGCCAGCAATTTATACCAATTGCCCTAGACATCCATTCATTGCCCACTCCCTTTCTAGACAAGATGCTACATATGATTAAACCTGACTACATCTATTGCTGACCTGTACTTATCCTGTAGCTCCTGTCTCCTGCCCTTCCCGATGTCATTTTCACAAACATTAAGACAGATAATGGGCTTGTTCCCATTACCTGACATAATATTATCCAACCTGCTGACTATGTCACCAACACCAGCTCCTGGGAGAATCTCCCACAATTAGAATATTCTTACCTTAATAAGCAGGGGAGTCAGTGGTACCTTTAACCTCACTAACCACTGAAGTACACTCGTCCTGGAGAACAGTGAATCGATTTCCTACCTTCACATTTTCTCTGTTAACCTTCCTTATCTTCCTTCATTCTGAATTGTGAACCACTTGCCACTTAAAGCGGCTGCAACTCTCCAATTCACTGCTGGTAATTTTTTCCTCCTCACCAGCTACAACTATCTCACACTAACTCCCAAACCCATCTAGACGAAGCTTCGGCCTCCTATTTTCCTCCTGAAGAAGTATAACCTCCTTCAACACTTTAACGTGAGATTCTAAAGCATTTCAACAAGCCATGGTGCTAGGTAACACCCCACGCTAAATCCAAGACAGCTTAGGACTATTCTTGATTTTGCTGCTGCACTGAAGGCTGCATTTCCGTCCCAGAGTGGGAGTTTGTTGATTCCAGTGAGTGTTCCTCTTTTGAACCATACATTTGAAATGGAAAGTATTGTATGTGTTTCCCTATCTCCAACATGGAATTGTTAAACTGAACCTAGGTTATTTAGGAAGTATTCAGGTGATGTAGCATTTGCGTTCAGTGTTGCTTGGGGTGGATTTGAAATTACTTTATTAGTTGAGATGTCTGCAAAACTTATTTGGTCAAACGTACGGTTTGTGTTAATGGCTATTTTCATATAAGCTGTTAAGTTAAATGAAATTTTTTTCAACAGCTGTTTCACTTTCTTTTACAAGTTCATGCCATAAAGTAATCATAGAGTGAAAGGTAACTCCTGTTTTATGTATTTTGTAACCATATTTGTTAGTCAATGAAGCAAATTGTCAGCATCTTGCAATATCCTGTGCTTTACCCTCTGCACCTAGGGAATCTAAGTGTAAGAAGTAGCACTATTTTGAGTCCTCTAGGGATGATATCTTTGACGAATTGGAAGTCTAAATAATCCAAGGAAAAATTTCATTGATCTGTATGTGTTAATGTAACTGTCTCCTTCTCCAGAACTTTCGCTGCCAACTGTTCATCTACTTTTCTATTTTACGTGGTATTCCTGTCGAATTTGCCGTCTTCCTTTATTGTTTTAATGTATGTAGATATATCTTTATTATATTCTTCACACAGTGCTAGGAAGTTGTCTACTGTAATGTTACCTGGTGGAGGGTCAAGCATAATGTTACCTGGTGGAGGGTCAAGCATAATGTTACCTGGTGGAGGGTCAAGCATAATGTTACGTGGTGGAGGGTCAAGCATAATGTTACCTGGTGGAGGGTCAAGCATAATGTTACCTGGTGGAGGGTCAAGCATAATGTTACCTGGTGGAAGGTCAAGCATAATGTTACCTGGTGGAGGGTCAAGCATAATGTTACCTGGTGGAAGGTCAAGCATAATGTTACCTGGTGGAGGGTCAAGCATAATGTTACGTGGTGGAGGGTCAAGCATAATGTTACCTGGTGGAGGGTCAAGCATAATGTTACCTGGTGGAAGGTCAAGCATAATGTTACCTGGTGGAAGCATAATGTTACCTGGTGGAAGGTCAAGCATAATGTTACCTGGTGGAGGGTCAAGCATAATGTTACCTGGTGGAGGGTCAAGCATAATGTTACGTGGTGGAGGGTCAAGCATAATGTTACCTGGTGGAGGGTCAAGCATAATGTTACCTGGTGGAGGGTCAAGCATAATGTTACCTGGTGGAGGGTCAAGCATAATGTTACCTGGTGGAGGGTCAAGCATAATGTTACCTGGTGGAGGGTCAAGCATAATGTTACCTGGTGGAGGGTCAAGCATAATGTTACCTGGTGGAGGGTCAAGCATAATGTTACCTGGTGGAGGGTCAAGCATAATGTTACCTGGTGGAGGGTCAAGCATAATGTTACCTGGTGGAAGGTCAAGCATAATGTTACCTGGTGGAGGGTCAAGGTCAAGCATAATGTTACCTGGTGGAGGGTCAAGCATAATGTTACCTGGTGGAGGGTCAAGCATAATGTTACCTGGTGGAGGGTCAAGCATAATGTTACCTGGTGGAGGGTCAAGCATAATGTTACCTGGTGGAAGGTCAAGCATAATGTTACCTGGTGGAGGGTCAAGCATAATGTTACCTGGTGGAGGGTCAAGCATAATGTTACGTGGTGGAGGGTCAAGCATAATGTTACCTGGTGGAGGGTCAAGCATAATGTTACGTGGTGGAGGGTCAAGCATAATGTTACCTGGTGGAGGGTCAAGCATAATGTTACCTGGTGGAGGGTCAAGCATAATGTTACCTGGTGGAGGGTCAAGCATAATGTTACCTGGTGGAGGGTCAAGCATAATGTTACCTGGTGGAGGGTCAAGCATAATGTTACCTGGTGGAGGGTCAAGCATAATGTTACCTGGTGGAGGGTCAAGCATAATGTTACCTGGTGGAGGGTCAAGCATAATGTTACCTGGTGGAGGGTCAAGCATAATGTTACCTGGTGGAAGGTCAAGCATAATGTTACGTGGTGGAGGGTCAAGCATAATGTTACCTGGTGGAGGGTCAAGCATAATGTTACCTGGTGGAGGGTCAAGCATAATGTTACCTGGTGGAGGGTCAAGCATAATGTTACCTGGTGGAGGGTCAAGCATAATGTTACCTGGTGGAAGGTCAAGCATAATGTTACGTGGTGGAGGGTCAAGCATAATGTTACGTGGTGGAGGGTCAAGCATAATGTTACGTGGTGGAGGGTCAAGCATAATGTTACGTGGTGGAGGGTCAAGCATAATGTTACCTGGTGGAGGGTCAAGCATAATGTTACCTGGTGGAGGGTCAAGCATAATGTTACCTGGTGGAGGGTCAAGCATAATGTTACCTGGTGGAGGGTCAAGCATAATGTTACCTGGTGGAGGGTCAAGCATAATGTTACCTGGTGGAGGGTCAAGCATAATGTTACCTGGTGGAGGGTCAAGCATAATGTTACGTGGTGGAGGGTCAAGCATAATGTTACCTGGTGGAGGGTCAAGCATAATGTTAGCTGGTGGAGGGTCAAGCATAATGTTACCTGGTGGAGGGTCAAGCATAATGTTACCTGGTGGAAGGTCAAGCATAATGTTACCTGGTGGAGGGTCAAGCATAATGTTACCTGGTGGAAGGTCAAGCATAATGTTACCTGGTGGAGGGTCAAGCATAATGTTACCTGGTGGAGGGTCAAGCATAATGTTACCTGGTGGAAGGTCAAGCATAATGTTACCTGGTGGAGGGTCAAGCATAATGTTACCTGGTGGAAGGTCAAGCATAATGTTACCTGGTGGAGGGTCAAGCATAATGTTACCTGGTGGAGGGTCAAGCATAATGTTACCTGGTGGAGGGTCAAGCATAATGTTACCTGGTGGAGGGTCAAGCATAATGTTACCTGGTGGAAGGTCAAGCATAATGTTACCTGGTGGAGGGTCAAGCATAATGTTACCTGGTGGAGGGTCAAGCATAATGTTACCTGGTGGAGGGTCAAGCATAATGTTACCTGGTGGAGGGTCAAGCATAATGTTACCTGGTGGAGGGTCAAGCATAATGTTACCTGGTGGAGGGTCAAGCATAATGTTACCTGGTGGAGGGTCAAGCATAATGTTACCTGGTGGAGGGTCAAGCATAATGTTACCTGGTGGAGGGTCAAGCATAATGTTACCTGGTGGAGGGTCAAGCATAATGTTACCTGGTGGAAGGTCAAGCATAATGTTACCTGGTGGAGGGTCAAGCATAATGTTACGTGGTGGAGGGTCAAGCATAATGTTACCTGGTGGAGGGTCAAGCATAATGTTACCTGGTGGAGGGTCAAGCATAATGTTACCTGGTGGAAGGTCAAGCATAATGTTACCTGGTGGAGGGTCAAGCATAATGTTACCTGGTGGAGGGTCAAGCATAATGTTACCTGGTGGAGGGTCAAGCATAATGTTACCTGGTGGAGGGTCAAGCATAATGTTACCTGGTGGAGGGTCAAGCATAATGTTACGTGGTGGAGGGTCAAGCATAATGTTACCTGGTGGAGGGTCAAGCATAATGTTACGTGGTGGAGGGTCAAGCATAATGTTACCTGGTGGAGGGTCAAGCATAATGTTACCTGGTGGAAGGTCAAGCATGTACTGGTGTTACTTTCTCTCACTCATTCCTTTTATCTCTTTTTTTAATCTAAATATTTTTGTTCTTGGATCATAACTTCTGACGGTTGTTCTCATGGTGTCGCTGTTCCCATCTTATCTCTATCTATTTTTCACTATCTGCGTTGGGTTCCGCTCTTATTAACTTCCATAGATTGTTATAACCTTCTTGTTGAGGTATATCAGCTCTTATAGACAAGAACTGAGATGACACTGTGATCTGTTTATGTCAGAAAACTGTGTGTATGGTCATCATAAAACGTCAGTTAGATAATGTGAAGCAGTAATTCCCAGAATCGAGCTGTTATATTCCACATATATGTTCTGTACTTTTCTGGGGTTCTTATGTATCACTGTACTGTTATTGTTACTCTGCTTTCTCCTGTGTTTTTCTTGCGCTTTTCCATGCAGTTTTTGAACAGTTTTATAAGTTAATGCTGTTCTTGCGTGTTACTGAATCATATTATAAGTGTCACTTTTATATTTCTGTAATGTTCATGTATGTTTTTTTCTACTCCACCTCCCACAGCGACGTCTCCCACACTGACATTCAGGTCTCCCATAACAATATTAATACAAAATAACATTACCCTCAGATCAAATAAAAAAAACTTGAGAAAAATTATTTTGGCAGCTGATCCTGCAGCCTGGCAAGTCTGCCACATTGTTGATCCTGCAACCCGGCAAGTCTGCCACATTGATGATCCTGCAACCTGGCAAGTCTGCCACATTGATGATCCTGGAACCTGGCAAGTCTGCCACATTGATGATCCTGCAACCTGGTAAGTCTGCCACATTGATGATCCTGCAACCTGGTAAGTTTGCCACATTGATGATCCTGCAACCTGGCAAGTCTGCCACATTGATGATCCTGCAACCTGGCAAGTCTGCCACATTGATGATCCTGCAACCTGGCAAGTCTGCCACATTGATGATCCTGCATCCTGGTAAGTCCGTCGCAAGGTTGATCCTGCAACCTGGCAAGTCTGCCACATTGTTGATCCTGTAATATTGCAAGTCTGCCACATTGTTGATCCTGCAACCTGGTAAGTCTGCCACATTGCTTATTCTGCATCCTGGTAAGTCCGTCACAGTGTTGATCATGCAACCTAGCAAATCTGCCACATTGCGTCTCCTGCATCCTGGTAAGTCCGTCGAATTGTTGATCCTGCAACCTGGCAAGTCTGCCACATTGTTGATCCTGTAATATTGCAAGTCTGCCACATTGCTTATCCTGCATCCTGGTAAGTCCGTCACAATGTTGATCCTGCAACCTAGCAAATCTGCCACATTGCGTATCCTGCATCCTGGTAAGTCCGTCGCAATGTTAATCCTTCAACCTGGCAAGTCTGCCACATTGCTTATCCTGCATCCTGGTAAGTCCGTCGCAATGTTAATCCTTCAACCTGGCAAGTCTGCCACATTGTTGATGCTGTAATATTGCAAGTCTGCCACATTGTTGATCCTGCAACCTGGCAAGTCTGCCACATTGTTGATGCTGTAATATTGCAAGTCCACCACATTGTTGATCCTGCAACCTGGCAAGTCTGCCACATTGTTGATCCTGCAGTCTGGCATATCCACCACATTGTTGATCCTGCAACCTGGCAAGTCTGCCACATTGTTGATCCTGCAACCTGGCAAGTCTGCCACATTGTTGATATATCCGATACAGCTGTTTTATACAATTATGTATTGCTATACTGTTAAATTATGTTGTTTTATATGAACACTTTTCCATCACTCTCAATCACAATTCTGACTTACATTATCTCACAGGCAAAGTGTGACACAGAATCTCATTGTTTTAGCTATTAATCTGTTTACCAAAGAAAAGATTCCATGAAAATCAAGAAATTATTATTTAGTTGCGACTGCAGTTTTAAATATTATTTCCTAAAGTGCTGGAGACACTTCAGTTACAGTAGCTAACATTATCATCAGGGAATCTAACATAACCCAAAATCTGCGTTTTATACTATATTAACATCCTCCTTGTTCTTGTGTCATCTCCTTCACCCTTCCGTCATATCCCTCATCCGGCTCTCATCTCCCTGACGCAGGTTTCTTAGTCTTCACTCTCTATTATTTGTGTGTGTGGGAGTGGGGAGGAATCGGCATCACAAATCAAATGATTCTACTCTTCAACCACCTTGAGACTAAACAAAAATTATTATGAATAACGAAAAATGTTTGTGACCACTGTCAGCCTTAAAGTTAGCTCTGAGTTACCTGATCCTGCCATGTGGAGGCCAGTGGTTCGTCTTTAAGGTTTCCCCTCCCCCCACTCTCCGCCATCTTGAGGCTTCCTTCATGTTTCTAAGAGTCGACCTGTGTACACTCAGGTATTCTCCCTGTCCCACTTTTTCAAGGTCCTTCTCTATTTCTGATTCCCTTTCAGCTCATGTCTCCAGGCTTGATAAAGCTCCTGGAGAGCGAAACGTTGCCACAATAAATGTCACATTAGTTGCACTTGTGTCCTTTTACTTTACAGGTCTCCATCTGTTCGCTCCCGGATGTCAATCCTTTCACACTCCCCACTTCCAGTTTTTTTTTTTGTACTTTCTCAAGTTCCGTTACTCCAGAAGTCCATCTGTGTCCCCTCAGATAAACTACCTTAATCACTTCCCCATGTCTTGCATTTTGTTGCTTTAGTGACTTTGATGGTTGGAAACTTGGTCTTGTCTAGCTGGTGTAGTCAGGTGTGGTCACAGTCAGGAGTGGTTATAATCAGGTGTGGTCAGGTGTGGTCGCAGACCTTTGCACTTTCTCTAATTTCTTGACGTGCTTGATCAAGTGTGGGTTCCAAACAGGTGCTGCATACTCCAGCATGGGCCTGACGTACACGGTGTACAGTGTCTTGCAAGATTCCTTACTTAGGTATCGGAATGCTAATCTCAGGTTTGCAGTTATCTGGTTGATGTGTGCTTCCGGAGACGTGTTCGGTGTTATACTCACGCCAAGATCTTTCTCCTTGAGCGAGGTTTGCAGTCGATGGCCACCTAGCCTATACTCTGTCTGCGGTCTTCTTTGCCCTTTTCCAATCTTCCTGACTTTGCATTTGGCAGGGTTGAATTCGAGAAGCCAGTTGCTGGACCGCGTGTCCAGCCTGTTCAGGTCACTTTAAAGCCCTGCCTGATCCTCATCTAATTTAATTCTCCTCATTAACTTTACATCGTCTGCGAACAGGGATACTTCTGAGTCTATCCCTTCCATCATGTCATTCACATATACCAAAAATAGCACTGATACTAGGACCGACCCCTGTGGGACCCCGCTCGTCAAAGGTGCCCACTGTGATACTTCATCACGTACCATGACTCGTTGTTGCCTCCCTGTCAGGTATTCTCTGATCCATTAAAATGCCCTTCCCGTTATACGCGCCTGATCCTCTAGTTTCTGCACTAATCTCTTGTGAGGAACTGTGTCGAAGGCCTTCTTGCAGTTCAAGAAGATGCATTCAACCCACCCCTCTCTATGATCTCTTACTTCTGTTAATTAATCATAAAACTCCAGAAAGTTTGTGACACAGGATTTGCCTTCCATGAAACCGTGCTGGTTGTCATTAATATTTTTGTTCCTTTCCAGGTGCTACACCACTCTCCTCCTGATAATCTTCTCCATGACTTTGCATGCTATACTCGTCAGTGACACTGGTCTGTAGTTTAGCGCCTCTTTTCTGTCTCCTTTTTTAAATATGGGAACTACATTTGCCATCTTCCATACCTCAGCTAGTTGCCTAGTTTCAAGGGATGTGTTGAAGATTGTTGTTAATGGGACACACAGCATTTCTGCTCCCTCTCTAAGGACCCAAGGGGAGATGTTGTCCAGTCCCATTGCCTTTGAGGTATCAAGGTCACTTAGCAGCTTCTTCACCTCCTCCTCAGTTGTGTGTATGTCATCCATCACTTGTTGGTGTATTCCCTGTTGGTGTCCCTTTCTGTCCTGTCTTCCCAGAGTCCTTCCTGTCTCCACTGTCAATACTTCCTTAAACCTCTTGTTGAGCTCCTCACATACCTCTTGATCGTTTCCTGTGAGTTCCCCACCTTCTTTCCTCAGCCTGATCACCTGGTCTTTGACTTTTGTCTTTCTCCTAAATTGGCTATACAGCAGTTTCGGGTCAGACTTGACTTTTGATGCTATGTCGTTTTCATACTGTCTCTGGGCCTCCCTCCTTATCTGTGCATATTTGTTTTTGACGCTTCGACTGATCCCCTTATTTTCCTGTGTCCTTTGCCTTCTGTACCTCTTCCATTCTCTAATTCATTTAGTTTTTGCCTCTCTACACCTTCGGGTTAACCAAGGACTCACTTTGGTCTTCCCATTAATTCTGTTGCCCTTGGGAACAAACCTTTCCTGTGCCTCCTTTCATTTTGTTGTTATATATTCCATCATTTCGTTTACGGACATTCCTACCAGTTCTCTGTCCCACTGAACCTCCCGCAGGAAGTTCCTCATACCTGTGTAGTCCCCCCTTTCATAGTTTGGCTTTTCCCAATCTACTCCTGTTACCCTCTCCATTTGCAGCTCCACTATGAAATCAAAACTCAGAACCACGTGATAGCTAGCTCCAAGGGGCCTCTCATATGTGATGTCCTCAATGTCTGAACTGCTCAGGGTGAACACAAGATCCAGTCTTGCTGGTTCATCCTCCTCTCTCTCACTGGTAGTGTCACTGACGTGTTGATGCATGAGGTTTTCCAGTGCCACATCCATCATCTTGGTTCTCCATGTCTCAGGACCACCGTGAGGCTCCACGTTTTCCCAGTCAGTCTCCCTATGGTTGAAATCACCCATAACCAGTAACTTTGCTCTACACGATTGAGCTCTTCGTGCCACCTCAGCCAGTGTGTCCACCATCGCTCTGTTGTTTTCTTCATATTCCTCGCTTGGCCTCCTGCAGTTCTATGGTGGGTTATACATCACTGCAATGACTACCTTATGTTCCCCAGACTGAATTGTAGCTACTGTATAGTCCCTTTCTCCCATCTCGCCCACGCCTACTACCACACGTACTACAACTACTACTACCACAAGTACTACAACTACTACTACCACAAGTACTACAACTACTACTAGCACAAGTGCTACAACTACTACTACTACCACAAGTACTACAACTACTACAAGTGCTACAACTACTACAAGTACTACAACTACTACTACCACAAGTACTACAACTACTACAAGTACTACAACTACTACCACAAGGACTACAACTACTACTACCACAAGTACTACAACTACCACTACCACAAGTAATACAACTACCACTACCACAAGTACTACAACTACTACTACTACCACAAGTACTACAACTACTACTACCACTAGTACTACAACTACTACTACCACAAGTACTACAACTACTACTACCACAAGTGCTACAACTACTACTACTACCACAAGTACTACAACTACTACAAGTACTACAACTACTACTACCACAAGTACTACAACTACTACAAGTACTACAACTATTACCACAAGTACTACAACTACTACTACCACAAGTACTACAACTTCTACTACCACAAGTACTACTACTACCACAAGTACTACAACCACCACTACCACAAGTAATACAACTACCACTACCACAAGTACTACAACTACTACTACTACCACAAGTACTACAACTACTACTACCACTAGTACTACAACTACTACTACCACAAGTACTACAACTACTACTACCACAAGTATTACAACTACTACCACAAGTACTACAACTACTACTACTACAAGTACTACAACTACTACTACCACAAGTACTACAACTACTACTAGCACAAGTGCTACAACTACTACTACTACCACAAGTACTACAACTACTACAAGTACTACAACTACTACTACCACAAGTACTACAACTACTACTACCACAAGTACTACAACTACTACAAGTACTACAACTACTACCACAAGTACTACAACTACTACAAGTACTACAACTACTACCACAAGTAATACAACTACTACTACCACAAGTACTACAACTACTACTACCACAAGTACTACAACTACCACTACCACAAGTACTACAACTACTACTACTACCACAAGTACTACAACTACTACTACCACTAGTACTACAACTACTACTACCACAAGTACTACAACTACTACTACCACAAGTATTACAACTACTACTACCACAAGTACTACAACTACTACTACCACAAGTACTACAACTACTACTACCTCAAGTATTACAATTACTACTACCACAAGTACTACAACTATTACTACCACAAGTACTACAACTACCACAAGAACTACAACTACTACTACCACGAGTACTACAACTACTACTACCACAAGTACTACAACTACTACTACCACAAGTACTTCAACTATTACTACCACATGAAGTTTTCCAGTACCACCTCCATCATCTTAGCCCTCCATGTATCTTGGCCCCCATGTGGCTCCAAGTTCTCCCAGTCGATCTCCTTGTGGTTAAAGTAACCCATGATCAGGAGCTTTGCCCTGCATGCATGAGCTCTTCTGGCCACTGCAGCCAGTGTGTCAACCATCGCTCTATTGCTCTCGTCATACTCTTGCCCTGGCCTCCTGCTGTTCTGTGGTGGGTTATACATCACTGCAATTACCACCTTGGGACCTCCAGAGTGAAGTGTTCCCGCTATGTAATCACTTTCTTCTCCGCTGTCTCCTCTCTCCAGCTCATCAAAATTCCATTGGTGTTTGATCAGTAGTGCCACTCCTCCAACTCCCCTGTTCCTTCTGTCTTTCCTCAGGATCTGGTATCCCGTTGGAAAGATGGCATCTGTTATCATACCTGTAAGCTTGGTTTCTGTGAGCGCTATGATGTCCGGTGATTCTTCTTTGACTCTTTCATGCCTCTCCTCCCACTTGTTTGTTATTCCATTAGCGTTTGTGTACCATACCTTCAGTTTCCTCTCCAACACTGTGGTTTGGGGGGGCCTGTGGGGGAGGGAGACCTGGTAGCATACTGTGGGATTCTATAGTTGGGGGTTGGGTGGAAGCTGTGGGTATGGATTGTAGTGTGTTGGGATGATGTGATAGGTTGTGGGGTTCTGAGGATAGTTGTGTGTGTGCTTGCCCTTGCTGCTCTGTTCTGCTCTGACTGACACAGCTAGACGAGACCAAGCTGCAACACAGCTAGACGAGACCAAGCTGCACACAGCTAGACGAGACCAAGCTGCAACACAGCTAGACGAGACCAAGCTGCAACACAGCTAGACGAGACCAAGCTGCAACACAGCTAGACGAGACCAAGCTGCAACACAGCTAGACGAGACCAAGCTGCAACACAGCTAGACGAGACCAAGCTGCAACAGCTAGACGAGACCAAGCTAGACGAGACCAAGCTGCAACACAGCTAGACGAGACCAAGCTGCAACACAGCTAGACGAGACCAAGCTGCAACACAGCTAGACGAGACCAAGCTGCAACACAGCTAGACGAGACCAAGCTGCAACACAGCTGGACGAGACCAAGCTGCAACACAGCTAGACGAGACCAAGCTGCAACACAGCTAGACGAGACCAAGCTGCAACACAGCTAGACGAGACCAAGCTGCCACACAGTTCGGCCACCCAGTAGAGGCTAATTAAGTATAATTTTGGATTTATATTTATGTTGCATTATGTTCCTATAATAAATATATTATTCTCAAGTATTTTGTTTTGTTAAGTGTGTTTACGAATGTTTTACTGTAGGAATATTAGTGTCCGTGTGTTTATCTATTTATCTACCTCCGTGAAAAAAGCTGTACGTGTTAAAACAAGTTTCCTTTTTTGTTATTTATAGTTTGTATTTTCATCTTGTTTTTTCAACCACATTTACTTATCTCCACATATATAACCTACACATACACCACACATTCAATTCTCTGTATCACACATATGTGCACATAACTGCAAAACTGTTGGAAAATATCCCAACATATGTGAATAAGACAATAAGTGAAGTGCCGACAGATTGTTTGGTAAGACACATATGCAACAGTTAGGTATCTTTATTTCGAAATAAAGATACCTAACTGTTGCACATGTGTCTTACCTAACAATCTGTCGGTATTTTATACCATTTTAATGTTCATTCTGTCAGACACTGCAACACAAGGCTATCTTGGTACAGACCATCAACTTCGACAACCTCTACTAGTGAGAACGGCTGGGTTTGAGAGGGACCTGCCCTCCCAAATCAACCTACGTCTCACCTCCTCGCACTATATAAGGCCCCATTCTGTCACTTCAACTTCATATTGTTTCAGACAACGGAACAATGCTCTTCTCCAGACTGAGGGACTGACCACCTCAAAACTTTAAGGGTGATGGACTGATTACATCGTCTTCAAGTATCTTCTGCTTCTATCAACTTTTCTGTACTCGACTGAAGAAGCCTACTGTGTAAGCGAAACGTTTCGAAATAAAGATACCTAACTGTTGCATATGTGTCTTACCTAACAATAAGTGAAGTCTGGCATTTACTGACAAAACGTTTCGTCCACCAGGAGTTTATCAGTCTGTCACTGGATGAATCTAGAGGGAGGTGACAGGGGCAGGTGGAGTGTTGTGGATCAGGTTAAGATTTGTAGGGTTGTGTTCGCGAGGTATGTGAGGGAGGCGAGAGGGGTTAATTCGGAGAGGGTTGTTGATCGTGTGCTGGGGCGACTCGCGGGATTGTGGCCGACGCATCTCACGTTGCACCAAAGGGTGATCGTGGCTAACGTACTTTTGTACAGTAAAGTATGGCATGTTGCGGCCATCTACCATTTGGTGCAATGTGATGTTAGGCGATTGTTGCATAGGGTTTTTCGTTTTATCTGGGGTTCGGGCTGTGATTGGTTAAGTACAGGGGTGGTCACGCTTCCGTTTAGCTAGGGTGGGCTGGGGCTTATTCCGTTGGAACGAAGATTGATGAGTGTGTATGTGAAACGGTGTTTCCTGAGGGAGGGAGGGGTGCACACACAAACACACATACACACACACACACACACACACACAAACACACACACACACACACACACACACACACACACACATACACATGCACACATACACATATACACATACACACACACACACACACACACACACACACACACACACACACACACACACACACACACACACACACACACACAGTACAGTCTAGGGGGCCAGAGACTACAAACATCACTCAAGGGAAAAGATCTTGGGGTGAGTATAACACCAGGCACATCTCCTGAAGCGCACATCAACCAAATAACTGCTGCAGCATATGGGCGCTTGGTAAACCTCAGAACAGCATTCCGACATCTTAATAAGGAATTGTTTAGGACCCTGTACACCGTGTACGTTAGGCCCATATTGGAGTATGCGGCACCAGTTTGGAACCCACACCTAGCCAAGCACGTAAAGAAACTAGAGAAAGTGCAAAGGTTTGCAACAAGACTAGTCCCAGAGCTAAGAGGTATGTCCTACCAGGAGAGGTTAAGGGAAATCAACCTGACGACACTGGAGGACAGGAGAGATATGGGGGACATGATAACGGCATACAAAATACTGAGAGGAATTGACAAGGTGGACAAAGACAGGATGTTCCAGAGATGGGACACAGCAACAAGGGGACACAGTTGGGAGTTGAAGACACAGATGAATCACAGGGATGTTAGGAAGTATTTCTTCAGCCACAGAGTAGTCAGCAAGTGGAATAGTTTGGGAAGCGATGTAGTGGAGGCAGGATCCATTCATAGCTTTAAGCAGAGGTATGATAAAGCTCACGGTTCAGGGAGAGTGACCTAGTAGCGATCAGTGAAGAGGCGGGGCCAGGAGCTCGGACTCGACCACTGCAACCTCAACTAGGTGAGTACAACTAGGTGAGTGAGTACACACACACTAACATAACCAAACACATTAGCTCATAAATCCCCCCACCACACACACACATTTTTACGATAAGCTGAAACAGCTAGAACATCCCAACAGGATAAAAACAAAATGGGCGCTCAAAAGGGAGGACGTAAAGGCAAGGGAACCGATGATGGCTGGTTGGAAAAGGAAGAATGGGTAGAACGGCTCAAGAACAAAATGGAACAACAATGGGAGAAAAGGTTAAACGAGCTTTGCAATAACATGTTAGAGAAAATATCTGCAGAGAGCAAGAAGTGGGAATCACGAGCTGTAGTAGCTGAGGCAAAGATACAGAGATTGGAGAAAGAAATGGATGTGCTGAAGCAGGATCTAAAGATGAGGTCCGAAAGGAGCAAGATGACTGAAATGGGATAAGTTCAATGTGGATAAGTGTAAGGTACTTGCCCTTGGTAATGAAAATAACCCTCGAAGCTATAATCTAGGTGAAGTAGAGCTTGATCATACAGAATGTGAAAAAGACTTGGGAGTCATGGTAAGCAGAAATCTAAAACCAAGACAGCAGTGCCTTAGTGTGTGCAACAAGGCCAACAGATTACTTGGATTTATCTCAAGAAGTATAAGTAACAGAAGTCCAAAAGTTATTTTATAGCTCTATACATCAATAGTGAGGCCTCATTTAGATTATGCTGCTCAGTTTTGGTCTCCTTACTACAGGATGGACATAGACTCATTAGAGAACATACAGAGAAGAATGACTAAAATGATTTACTATGTAAGGAACCTCCCGTATGAAGATAGACTTAAAGCCTTAAATCTCCACTCACTGGAGAGGCGTAGAATGAGAGGAGATATCATTCAAGTGTATAAGTGGATGACAGGCATAAACAAGGGAGATATTAATAAAGTACTGAGCGTGTCGAACCAGGTAAGAACCAGGAATAATGGATATAAGTTGGATAAATTTAGATTTAGAAAGGACATAGGTAAGTACTGGTTTTCTAACAGAGTTGTAGATGTGTACGAATGGTATACAATACCGACAAGATGAGATTAAGACACATGTGCAACATCTGGGTATCTTTATTGTAGACGTTTCGCCATCCAGTGGCTTTATCAATACAAATTCTAGGACATAACTTGAAGACAGTAGAACTATGTCTCCACGACTATGGTGCTCTTCGCACCTACTCCTAGGTTGAGGGACTGATTACCTCATCTTCTGTACATAGTTCTACTGTCTTCAAGTTATGTCCTAGAATTTGTATTGATAAAGCCACTGGATGGCGAAACGTCTACAATAAAGATACCCAGATGTTGCACATGTGTCTTAATCTCACAGAGTTGTAGATGCGTGGAACAGTCTTCCCAGTGGGGTGATAGAGGCTAGGACCTTGGGTAGCTTTAAGAAGAGACTGGACAAATATATGAGTGGGAGGGGCTGGGTTTGATTGGTGTCACGGGTTACGGGAGTTATTTCTTGAGTAGCTTTAGGTAGAGATCGTTTTGATAAGGACCTGCCTCGTATGGGCCAGTAGGCCTTCTGCAGTGTTCCTACATTCTTATGTTCTTATGTTCTTATCAGCAGGCAGTGAGGGGGCTGAAGGAGGGGATGGATCTAAGTAGTCTTTTGCAGCAATAATATCAGGCCATCATGGTGTCTGGGAGATGATTAGGGAAACAGCAAAGGAGATGCTTAAATCAGATCCAGAGTTACAGAGGGAAAAGAAATGGGAAGAGGAGAGGGAGAGATCAATAATTATTCATGGGCTTTAGGAGGCTGAAGGGCAGACCTATGATGAAAGAAAGCATTGGGAAAAAACAGAGATTAAGAACATCATTGCAATAACAGGAGAGAGGGACATGTATCAGGTAGAAAATTTTCACAGACTTGGGGGGTATTCAAGGGAAAAAAATCGACCAATCAGATTGACATTCAAGACAGATGTGGTACGGAACAGGATACTACAACAGAAACCACTGTTAAAGGAGTCTCCAGATTATCAAAAAGTGTTCCTCAATCGAGACAGAACACGAAAGGAAAGGAAACAACTGAAAGTGAGAGCAAGACAGAACCAGTGGAAGGAAAGAGAGACAGGACAGGCAACGACAGACAGGAAAACTCAGCCTTTGGGGAAACATTAAACATAAATGTTTACAGAAACCTCTCAACCCCTGTCACCACATATCAACCAAACACAGTAAACAGAAACGAACCTCACTCCATAGCCACCACTCCCCTAAGCACTAATTCCACAGTCACAGCAGCCTCCCATAATATTGTGCCCTCCCTCCCACCCACCCAGCCTGCACCTTCCTCTTCCATCTCCCAAAATACAGTAATGGAAAGGAAGCTAAAGTGGCAAGAACGCATCATTGATGCATCACCTGACATTATAGCACTAACAGAGACAAAACTTGCAGGGATGATAACAGATGCAATTTTTTCACCTGGATATCAGATTATTTGGAAAGACAGAGAGAACAGAGGAGGGGGAGGAGTAGCATTGCTCATAAAAAAACAGTGGAGTTTTGAGGAGATGGGAGGAATGGAAAAAAGGGAAACAGACGACTTCATTGTAGGAACACTTCAGACTGGTGGTCCAAAGGAGATGATAGCAGTGATGTATAACCCACCACTTAACAGCAGGAGAACAAGAGAAGAGAATGATGTGCGCAATAGGGCAATGGTGGATACACTAGCTGAAGTGGCCAGAAGGGCTCATATGGGTAGGACAAAATTGCCTATAATGGGGGATTTCAATCATAAAGAGATTGACTGGGAAAACCTAGAGCCACATGGGGGACCAGAAACATGGAGGGCTAAGATGTTGGAGACTGTATTGGAGAACTTCATGCATCAACATGTTAGGGATACAACCAGAGAGAGAGGAGAGGATGTTTCAGCAAAGCTGGATCTCATATTCACCTTGAATAGTTCAGACATAAAGGATATCACCCACGAAAGACCCCTTGGCGATAGTGATCATGATGTCCTGAGTTTTGAATATCTTGTTGAGTTAACAGTGGAGAATGCAGTAGCACGAGAACAAAGAGAGAAACCAAACTTCAAAAAAGGGGACTACATAGGAATGAGAAGTTTCCTGCATGAAGTGCAGTGGGAAAGAGAACTAGATGGAAAGACAGTAAATGAAATGGTGGAAATAGTAACCACTAAGTGCAGGGAGGCAGAGGAAAGATTCATACCAAAGGGCAACAGAAAAAATGGTAAGACCAGAGTGAGCCCATGGTTTAATTGAAGGTGTAAAGAGGCCAAAGCCAAGTGTGCGAGAGCATGGAAAAGGTATAGAAGGCAAAGGACTCAAGAAAACAAGGAGATGAGCAGAAGAACCAGAAACGAATATGCAAGGATAAGGAGAGTGGCCCAGAGGCAATACGAGAACGACATAGCATCAAAATCCAAATCTGAACCAAAGTTGTTATACAGTCACATTAGGAGAAAAACAACAGTCAAGGACCAGGTAATCAGGCTGAGGAAAGAAGGAGGGGAGCTCACGAAGAGTGACCAAGAAGTGTGTGATGAACTAAACAAAAGATTTAGAGAAATATTCACAATAGAGTCAGCAATGCTTCCAGCAAACTGTGGAGGTAGTGTGCACCAGCAGGTGCTGGACACAATACACATAACCAAGGTAGTGAAGAAACTGCTAGACGAACTCGATACCTCAAAGGCGGTGGGCCCAGATAACATATCTCCATGGATACTGAGAGAGGGAGCAGAGAAACTGTGTGTGTGATTAGCAGCAATCTTCAGTAAATCTATCGAAACAGTGCAGTTGCCTGAGGCGTGGAAGACAGCACATGTAGTTCCAATTTTTAAGAGAGGGGACAGTCAGGTAGCATTAAACTACAGACCAGTGTCACTGACTTGTATAGTACGTAAAGTCGTGGAAAAGATTATCAGGAGAAAAGTAGTGGAACACATTCAAAAGATTGGGCTCATACATGACAGTCAGCATGGCTACAGAGATGGGAAATCCTGTGCCACAAATTTATTTGAGTTCTACGATAATGTAACAGAAGTAAGACATGAGAGAGAGGGATGGGTAGATTGCATCTTCTTAGATTGCAAGAAGGCTTTTGACACAGTACCACACAAGAGACTGGTGCAAAAATTAGAGGAGCAGGCAGGAATAAAGGGGAAAGTACTGCAATGGATCAGGGAATACCTGACAGGAAGGAAACAATGTGTGTTGGTACGCGCTGAAGTGTCGGAGTGGGCGAATGTGTCGAGTGGGGTTCCACAAGGGTCAGTCCTAGGCCCGGTGCTGTTTTTGTATACGTGAATGACATTGTGGAAGGAATAGATTCAGAAGTGTCACTGTTCGCTGATGATGTGAAACTGATGAGGAGAATACAAGTGGGAGAGGATCAGTTAAGATTACAAGGGGATCTGGACAAACTACAAGTATGGTCCGACAAATGGCTCCTGGGGTTTAACCCCAGTAAGTGTAAGGTCATGAAGATTGGGGAAGGACACAGAAGACCGCAGACGGAGTACAGGTTAGGAAACCAACAGCTGCAAACGTTAGTTAAAGAAAAGGATCTTGGGGTAAGCATCATAACGAACATGTCCCCTGAGGCACACATCAATCAGATAACTGCTGCAGCATATGGGAGATTGGCAAACCTGAGATTGGCGTTTAGACATCTGAGTAAGGAGTCATTCACGACATTGTACACAGTGTACGTAAGGCCTATACTGGAATATGCAGCGCCAGTATTGAACCCTCACTTAGTCAAACACGTCAAGAAATTGGAGAAAGTGTAAAATTTGCAACACGATTAGTCCCGGAACTGAGGGGTATGTCTTATGA
>NW_027196973.1:30000-35000 GCF_038502225.1 Cherax quadricarinatus | reverse complement strand
CCGACTTCCAAAAAGGCTATCTTCAAGGCATCATCTCAGCAGCCATCTCAACACGCAGCTCCCCAGTCATACCTCGACGTTACATCAATGCACTCAAAGGTTTAGCAGAAGACACGACCATCAGGGTCACCACCGCTGATAAAGGAGGTGGTGTTGTTATCATGAACACTGACGATTACAGGAACAAAATGCTCAATCTACTTAATGACCCAGATACCTACAAACCTCTCACAACTAACCAAGTGGACAACCTTACTAAAACTTTTCTTCAAAGGACTCGCCGCATTCTGAGGGGCTCAGAACAAGGGAAGAAACTTCTGCACACCATGCCCAGCAACCCCAGACCTGCCAGAATGTACGGCCTGCCAAAGACTCACAAGCCTGGTATCCCACTGAGGCCCATATCCTCGGGAATAGGCAGTGCTCCCCACCAGCTCTCAGGAATTCTCGCCAAACACCTCTCTAAACTCTTGGGCACTATCAGTCCAGCACATCTCAAACACTCAGGTGATCTTCTCAATCGCATTCGCAACATCAACATCAGGAACAAGAAACTTTCCAGCCTTGACGTGACTTCCCTATTCACCAAAGTACCTACTACACAAGCCATCGATCTCTTGCGCAGAAAAATTGACGATTCACTTGATCTTCCCATTCCAGCCAGCGATTTCATCGACCTTGTTGAACTATGTGTTGGCTTTACGTGTTTCTCTTTCGAAAATCACCTCTTTCAGCAGACTTTTGGACTACCCATGGGTTCGCCACTCAGTGCAGTCCTGGCGAACCTATACATGGAACATCTAGAAGCCGAACGTTTCTCCACCATTATTCCTTCGTCTGTCACCTGGCTCCGTTATGTTGACGACATTCTCCTCATAACTCCTAAACGCTTCAACGTTCAAGCTCTCCAAGACAAGCTCAACCAGGTCGAGCCTTCAATCCAGTTCACACTTGAAGAAGAAGTCGACAACACTCTTCCTTTCCTTGATGTCCTGCTCTGCAAAGCTGACCACGAACTTCGTTTTAAAGTCTATCGAAAACCCACCAACCAAAACGATCTTCTCCACTTCTACTCTCACCACGACACCAAAACCAAACGTGGTGTAATTATAGGCTTCTTCCTGCGTGCACTCAGAATCTGCAGCAACGAGTTCCTTGAGGAAGAATGCACTATAATTGAACAAATATTTTCTAAACTCCACTATCCTCGTCACTTCATCAGAGACTGCAGACGGCGAGCATTAAACATCTTCAACACACCCAGAGAAGACACTGCCGAGAAGAGATACATAGTCCTTCCCACCAACTCCATTGCCAAACATGTTTCCAACATCTTTGCCAAAACATCATTCCAAGTATCTACCTCCACAACCACGACCATCAAGGACATCACCAGTAGTAGGCAGGACAAGCCTCCATCCTCTGCAGGGGTATACATAATCCCTTGTAATGACTGCAACAAGTTATACGTGGGCGAAACATCAAGGGACCTCCAAACACGTATTTCAGAACACCAATACGCAAGCAGGTCTGACGACACAAGGAATGCCTGCGTACAACACCGTAATTCACACAACCACTTGATAAACTACAGAAACTCAAGACTTATCGCCACAGAAGACAACACTCAATACCGAAGAATCCTGGAATCATCACTCATTTCTATATCCGACAACTTCAACCAGAATAGTGGCTTCTATAACATAGCTGAACCACTTGCCAAGAAACTTCTTCATCGCTATCCCACATAAGAACACTGTAGAAGGTCTGCTCACAAACTTATCCAATCTCCTTTCCAAGCTACCCAAGTTTTTAGACTCTATAACCCCACTCGGTACATCATCAGATGCAGCATTCTTCACCTGACCTCAGCCGGACTATAAATACTCGCGTTCCTTCCACCCCAGGTAGTTCTGTTTGTGACTTGAAAAAGCCCACTGTGTGGGCGAAACGTAGTCAATAAAGGATCACATTATACTGCATTTGTGTTTATATTAAGGAGTGAAAGGGAAGAACAGCTGGTTGCAGATGGAGAGGGTGATAGGTCGAATGCTGAGGCACAACCAGGCTATCAAGAGCCACTGGAAAAATCAAGGGAGAAACTGACCACATACAGGCAGGATCCAGAGTCACAGAGGGTGAGGCAATGGGAGGAAGAAAGGGCAAAATCAGTGTTTATCCATGGGCTTCAGGAGAGAGAGGAAAGGACACACACTGAAAGGCAGCAGGAAGAAAGAAAGGAGATTGAGAAAATCATCACGGAAATAGGTGAAGAGATGGACGAGATTGTAAATTTTCAGAGAATAGGGGGGTACTCGAAGGGGAGAAACCGACCAATCAAGCTGATTCTCAGGACGGAAACAGTGCGGAACAGGATCCTCCAAGAGAAACCACGATTGAAATACTCGGAAGAGTACAAGAGGGTGTTCCTAGACAGAGACAGAACAAAATCAGAACGACAGCAGCTGAGGGAGAGGACAAAAAAGCGAAAGGAGCTAGGAAAAGAGACAAGGATGGAACCAGCAGAGGTCAGTCAGAGCAGAACAGAACAGCAAGGGCAAGCACACACACAACTATTCTCAGAACCATACAACCTATCACACCATCCCAACACACACTACAATCCATACCCACAGCCTCCACCCAACACCGAGCTATAGAATCCCACAGTATGCCACCAGGTCTCCCACCCTCACAGGCCCCCCAAACCACAGTGTTGGAAAGGAAACTGAAGGTATGGTACACAAACGCTGATGGAATAACAAATAAGTGGGAGGAGTGGCATGAAAGAGTCAAAGAAGCATCACCGGACATCATAGCTCTCACAGAAACCAAGCTTACAGGTATGATAACAGATGCCATCTTTCCAACGGGATACCAAATCCTGAGGAAAGACAGAGGGAACAGGGGGGGTGGAGGAGTGGCGTTGCTGATCAAAAATCGCTGGAATTTTGATGAGCTGGAGAGAGGAGACAGCGGAGAAGAAAGTGATTACATAGCGGGAACACTTCACTCTGGAGGTCCCAAGGTGGTAATAGCAGTGATGTATAACCCACCACAGAACAGCAGGAGGCCAAGGCAAGAGTACGACGAGAGCAATAGAGCGATGGTTGACACACTGGCTAGAGTGGCCAGAAGAGCTCATGCATGCAGGGCAAAGCTCCTGATCATGGGTGACTTTAACCACAAGGAGATCGATTGGGAGAACTTGGACCCACATGGGGGCCAAGATACATGGAGGGCTAAGATGATGGAGGTGGTACTGGAAAACTTCATGTGCCAACACGTAAGGGACACTACAAGAGAGAGAGGAGAGGATGAACCAGCAAGGCTGGACTTAGTATTCACCTTGAGTAGTGCAGATATCGAGGACATCACATATGAAAGACCCCTTGGGGCCAGTGACCATGTGGTTTTAAGCTTCGAATACACAGTAGAGCTACAAGTGGAGGGAGAAGCAGGAAGGCCAGGACGAATGAAGCCAAACTACAAGAAAGGGGACTACACAGGAATGAGGAACTACCTGAACGGGGTTCAGTGGGACAGAGAACTGGCAGGGAAGCCAGTTAATGAGATGATGGAATATGTAGCAACAAAATGCAAGGAGGCTGAGGAGAGGTTTGTACCCAAGGGTAACAGGAATAATGAAAAAGCCAGGATGAGCCCATGGTTTACCCAAAGGTGCAGGGAGGCAAAAACCAAGTGTGCTAGGGAATGGAAGAAATATAGAAGGCAAAGGACCCAGGAGAATAAGGAGAACAGTCGTAGAGCCAGAAACGAATATGCACAGATAAGAAGGGAGGCCCAAAGACAATATGAAAATGACATAGCAGCGAAAGCCAAATCTGACCCGAAACTGTTGTACAGCCACATCAGGAGGAAAACAACAGTCAAGGACCAGGTAATCAGGCTAAGGAAGGAAGGAGGAGAGACAACAAGAAATGACCGTGAAGTATGTGAAGAACTCAACAAGAGATTCAAAGAAGTGTTCACAGAGGAGACAGAAGGGACTCCAGAAAGACGGAGAGGTGGGGCACACCACCAAGTGCTGGACACAGTGCACACAACCGAGGAAGAAGTGAAGAGGCTTCTGAGTGAGCTAGATACCTCAAAGGCAATGGGGCCAGATAACATCTCCCCATGGGTATTGAGAGAGGGAGCAGAGGCGCTATGTGTACCCCTAACAACAATATTCAATACATCTATCGAAACAGGGAGATTGCCTGAGGCATGGAAGACAGCAAATGTAGTCCCAATCTTTAAAAAAGGAGACAGACATGAAGCATTAAACTACAGACCAGTGTCACTGACATGTATAGTATGCAAAATCATGGAGAAGATTATCAGGAGAAGAGTGGTGGAACACCTAGAAAGGAATGATCTCATCAACAGCAGCCAACATGGTTTCAGGGACGGGAAATCCTGTGTCACAAACCTACTGGAGTTCTATGACATGGTGACAGCAGTAAGACAAGAGAGAGAGGGGTGGGTGGATTGCATTTTCTTGGACTGCAAGAAGGCGTTTGACACAGTTCCACACAAGAGATTGGTGCAAAAACTGGAGGACCAAGCAGGGATAACAGGGAAGGCACTACAATGGATCAGGGAATACTTGTCAGGAAGACAGCAGCGAGTCATGGTACGTGGCGAGGTGTCAGAGTGGGCACCTGTGACCAGCGGGGTCCCGCAGGGGTCAGTCCTAGGACCAGTGCTGTTTCTGGTATTTGTGAACGACATGACGGAAGGAATAGACTCTGAGGTGTCCCTGTTTGCAGATGACGTGAAGTTGATGAGAAGAATTCACTCGATCGAAGACCAGGCAGAACTACAAAGGGATCTGGACAGGCTGCAGACCTGGTCCAGCAATTGGCTCCTGGAGTTCAATCCCACCAAGTGCAAAGTCATGAAGATTGGGGAAGGGCAAAGAAGGCCGCAGACGGAGTACAGTCTAGGGGGTCAGAGACTACAAACCTCACTCAAGGAAAAAGATCTTGGGGTGA
>NW_027196973.1:0-27500 GCF_038502225.1 Cherax quadricarinatus | reverse complement strand
TATTTTTTAGCTTAAGACTATTTACTTTGTTTTATACTTAATTCTAACTATAGATTCACTACAAATCTTATGATTACAAGCATTGATCCTGATACCAACCTCTTATTTAATGACTTAAATGAATCAAACAGTTACTGTAATTACTACACTGCAGAACAATCAAAGGCACTTCTCAGTGCCAACAACAACATAACTATCTTTAACTACAATATCAGATCTTTAAGCAAGCATTACGATGACCTCATAGCATTACTAAATTCCTTACATGCCAATATGTCCATCATTACACTAACTGAAACCTGGCTAAAGCCTGATAGTACAGATGTCTATGCCATTCCTGGTTACACAGCCATACACAACTGTAGGCCAGACCAACAAGGGGGTGGCACAGCCATATACTACTCAGACCAACTAGAATGTATCACTAATACTTGCACAAGGGATGAACATGGGGAATATATAATAGCTAAATTCAAATCCAAATACCTACAAAAACCTCTCACATTGATAAACATCTACAGAGTTCCACAGTCAAACATTAGCCAATTTAGTCAAAACCTAGGAAGTATGATAACTGATGCACGCATGAACAAAGATCACTTACTACTCTCAGGTGACTTCAATATAAATCTCCTGCAAGACCAGGACCCACACGTTACTGAATTCACAAACACAATGAGTAACTGTATGTTACTACCAACAGTAACAAAACCTACAAGAGTTACAGAGACTAGTGTTTCCCTACTTGACCACATCTGGACCAACACCATATCCCCTTTAAAATCAGGCATAATTACAGATAATACCACAGACCACTACCCTACTTTCCTCATAACAACTCTTGGTAAACTACCCCAAGACACTACTAAAGTCACCTTCAGACTTCACAATGAGGCAGCCATTAATAACTTCACAACAGCAGTAGCAAACATTGATTGGCACACTGAGCTAGAAATCTATACAGATATTGACGAATGTATTAATAATTTTCTAAAAAAGACCCAATACCTCTATAACAAGCACTGCCCTAAACAAACTAAACAGATGACAGCTAAGAGACTGAACAGTCCCTGGCTAACACCCAGCATTCTCAAATCCATAAATACAAAACACCAATATGAAAAACAGTACAGAATGGGTCACATAACCAGAGACCAAACAAAACGTTACTCGTCAATCCTAACCAGCCTGATAAGAAGGGCAAAAAAATTGTATTATGAGAACAGATTATCCAACTTACGAGGTGATATAAAAAAGACCTGGAAAACCCTATCAGAAATTCTGGGAACAAAAAAGATATCACGAAATAGCGAAATAAAATTAGCAAAATCAGATGAACCCCAACTCCCACCAACAGAAACAGCAAACAGACTCAATGATTTCTTCTCCACTATAGGACAAAACCTTGCCAATAAAATCCCAAGCTCAGATACCCCACCAAATGACTACCTCACCGGCAACTACCCGAACACACTGTTCCTAGCTCCGACTAACCCATACGAAGTCTCCCTTATTATCAACGCACTAAAAAACAAGGCAGGAGATTTAAATACCTTACCACCCTTTATATACAAAAAAGTGTCACAAGTGCTATCACCAATCATTGCAACACTCTTTAACAAATCCATTGAATCCTCCACCTTCCCTACAGTACTCAAAATAGCAAGGGTCACCCCGATCCACAAAGGAGGAGACCAAACAGAGTTGAATAACTATAGGCCAATATCCAACTTACACCCTCTCTCAAAAATCTTCGAAAAATTAATTCATAAACGAATCTACTCCTACCTTATCTCCCAAAACATACTCAACCCCTGCCAATTTGGATTCAGGCCTAATAAAAATACTAATGATGCTATTATACACATGCTAGAACATATATACACTGCAATAGAGAAAAAAGAAGTCCCACTGGGGATCTTCATTGACTTACGTAAAGCTTTTGATACAGTTGACCATGACTTGCTCCACGTAAAATTGTCACACTATGGTATAAGAGGGCACTCCCTCAACTACCTCAAGTCATACCTCAGCAACAGAAGCCAATATGTGTACGCAAATGGGGCAAACTCTTCTGCGCAACCAATTACAGTTGGTGTCCCACAGGGAAGTGTCCTTGGCCCTCTTCTCTTTCTCCTATACATAAATGACCTTCCAAATGCTTCGCAATTACTCAAACCCACACTATTTGCAGATGACACTACATACGTCTTCTCTCACCCGAGCCCAGTCACGCTAGCCAATACTGTAAATACCGAATTACAGAAAATATCTACCTGGATGAGGACTAACAAACTTACACTAAACATTGACAAAACCTACTTCATTCAGTTTGGTAACAGAGCTACAGATGTCCCTCTTAACATAATGATAAACGGATCACCTATCACAAAGCTAACAGAGGGAAAATTCTTAGGAATCCACCTTGATAATAGACTCAAATTTCATACACATATACAAATTTCTAAGAAAATTTCCAAGACTGTAGGCATACTATCGAAGATACGGTACTATGTTCCACAGTCAGCCCTCCTGGCCCTATATCACTCTCTTATTTACCCCTATCTCACCTATGGAATTTGTGCATGGGGCTCAACAACAATTAACCATCTCAGACCACTAATTACCCAACAAAAGGCTGCAGTTAGAATGATAACAAATTCTCACTACAGGCAGCACACTCCACCAATATTCAATACACTAAACCTACTCACCATACAAAACATCCATACTTATTACTGCACCTATTACATACATAGAACACTTAACTCTGATATTAACCCTCCCCTCAAACATCTCCTTGCCAACCTCAACAGAACACATGACCATAACACAAGGCACAGATCACTCTTTGATGTTCCTCGTGTCCATCTCACACTATGCAAAAACTCAATGCACATAAAAGGCCCTAAAATCTGGAATTCATTACCTGTAAATATAAAAGAAACACTACCTGTTTATAAATTCAAGTCTCTTCTCAAAGATCACTTACTCACCCAAAACCAAATAAATACTGAATAACTGAACCTTATAAATTGTATATCTTAAATGTTTCTCACAATTATATCACATAAATGTTAAACCTAAAACCCAATCTAACTTTATTATTTTTTAAATACACTACCTAACAGAATACTCCATACGACTGAATGTACAACAATGCATGCAACCATATGACCTGTCTTTGTAATACTCATTTGTGCTTTATAGTTATCTGTTTACAATAATGTTTTATCACTGATTTCATCATTGCTTAGTTAATTTTAAGCCAGCCCGTAATGCTATGCATAGTATAAGTGGCTTTGGCATGCTGCTCTTATCTGTATTTTTTTGTACCTCTGTATGTATGCTCAAATTGTTAATAAATAAATAAAAAAGCAATTATCGTCGTAAGTAATGAAAATATTCTTGTTAGGTTAGTATGACACCCGGATAACTTAGTATGACACCCTTAGTATGATAACTTAGTATGACACCCGGATAACTTAGTATGACACCCGGATAACTTAGTATGACACCCGGATAACTTAGTATGACACCCGGATAACTTAGTATGACACCCGGATAACTTAGTATGACACCCGGATAACTTAGTATGACACCCGGATAACTTAGTATGACACCCGGATAACTTAGTATGACACCCGGATAACTTAGTATGACACCCGGATAACTTAGTATGACACACGGATAACTTAGTATGACACCCTTAGGATTAGTACACCCGGATAACTTAGTATGACACCCGGATAACTTAGTATGACACCCGGATAACTTAGTATGACAGCCGGATAACTTAGTATGACACCCGGATAACTTAGCATGACACCCGGATAACTTAGCATGACACCCGGATAACTTAGTATGACACCCGGATAACTTAGTGTGACACCCGGATAACTTAGTATGACACCCGGATTACTTAGTATGACACCCGGATAACTTAGTATGACACCCGGATAACTTAGTATGACACCCGGATAACTTAGTATGACACCCGGATAACTTAGTATGACACCCGGATAACTTAGTATGACACCCGGATAACTTAGTATGACACCCGGATAACTTAGTATGACACCCGGATAACTTAGTATGACACACGGATAACTTAGTATGACACCCGGATAACTTAGTATGACACCCGGATAACTTAGTATGACACCCGGATTACTTAGTATGACAACCGGATAACTTAGTATGACAACCGGATAACTTAGTATGACACCCGGATAACTTAGTACACCCGAATAACTTAGTATGACACCCGGATAACTTAGTATGACACACGGATAACTTAGTATGACACCCGGATAACTTAGTATGACACCCGGATAACTTAGTATGACACCCGGATAACTTAGTATGACACCCGGATAACTTAGTATGACACCCGGATAACTTAGTATGACACCCGGATAACTTAGTATGACACCCGGATAACTTAGTATGACACCCGGATAACTTAGTATGACACTTAGTATGACACCCGGATAACTTAGTATGACACCCGGATAACTTAGTATGACACCCGGATAACTTAGTATGACACCCGGATAACTTAGTATGACACCCGGATAACTTAGTATGACACCCGGATAACTTAGTATGACACCCGGATAACTTAGTATGACACCCGGATAACTTAGTATGATACCCGGATAACTTAGTATGACACCCTTAGTATGACACCCGGATAACTTAGTATGACACCCGGATAACTTAGTATGACACCCGGATAACTTAGATAACTTAGTATGGATAACAGTATGACCCCGGATAACTTAGGATAACTTAGTATGACACCCGGATATGATGACACCCGGATAACTTAGTATGACACCCGGATAACTTAGTATGACACCCGGATAACTTAGTATGACACCCGGATAACTTAGTATGACACCCGGATAACTTAGTATGACCCGGATAACTTAGTATGACACCCGGATAACTTAGTATGACACCCTTAGTATGACACCCGGAAACTTAGTATGACACCCGGATAACTTAGTATGACACACCCGGATAACTTAGTACTAACTTAGTATGACACCCGGATAACTTAGTATGACACCCGGATAACTTAGTATGACCCGGATAACTTAGTATGACACCCGGATAACTTAGTATGACATAACTTAATATGACACCCGGATAACTTAGTATGACACCCGGATAACTTAGTATGACACCCGGATAACTTAATGACACCCGGATAACTTAGCATGATACCCGGATAACTTAGTATGACACCCGGATAACTTAGTGATGGATAACACACCGGATAACTTAGTATGACACCCGGATAACTTAGTATGACACCCGGATAACTTAGTATGACACCCGGATAACTTAGTATGACACCCGGATAACTTAGTATGACACCCGGATAACTTAGTATGACACCCGGATAACTTAGTATGACACCCGGATAACTTAGTATGACACCCGGATAACTTAGTATGACACCCGGATAACTTAGTATGACACCCGGATAACTTAGTATGACACCCGGATAACTTAGTATGACACCCGGATAACTTAGTATGACACCCGGATAACTTAGTATGACACCCGGATAACTTAGTATGACACCCGGATAACTTAGTATGTCACCCGGATAACTTAGTATGACACCCGGATAACTTAGAATGTCACCCGGATAACTTAGTATGACACCCGGATAACTTAGTATGACACCCGGGTAACTTAGTATGACACCCGGACAACTTAGCATGACAACCATTAACTTAGTATGACACCCGGATAACTTAGTATGACACCCGGATAACTTAGTATGACACCTGGATAACTTAGTATAACACCCGGATAACTTAGTATGACACCCGGATAACTTAGTATGACACCCGGATAACTTAGTATGACACCCGGATAACTTAGTATGACACCCGGATAACTTAGTATGACACCCGGATAACTTAGTATGAAACCCGGATAACTTAGTATGATAACTTAGTATGACACCCGGATTACTTAGTATGACACCCGGATAACTTAGTATGGATAACAGTAGGACACACGGATAACTTAGTATGACACCCGGATAACTTAGTATGACACCCGGATAACTTAGTATGACACCCGGATAACTTAGTATGACACCCGGATAACTTAGTATGACACCCGGATAACTTAGTATGACACCCGGATAACTTAGTATGACACCCGGATAACTTAGTATGACACCCGGATAACTTAGTATGACACCAGGATAACTTAGTATGACACCCGGATAACTTAGTATGACACCCGGATAACTTAGTATGACACCCGGATAACTTAGTATGACACCCGGATAACTTAGTATGATAACTTAGTATGACACCCGGATAACTTAGTATGACACCCGGATAACTTAGTATGACACCCGGATAACTTAGTATGACACCCGGATAACTTAGTATGACACCCGGATAACTTAGTATGACACCCGGATAAATTAGTATGACACCCGGATAACTTAGTATGACACCCGGATAACTTAGTATGACACCCGGATAACTTAGTATGACACCCGGATAACTTAGTATGACACCCGGATAACTTAGTATGACACCCGGATAACTTAGTATGACACCCGGATAACTTAGTATGACACCCGGATAACTTAGTATGACACCCGGATAACTTAGTATGACACCCGGATAACTTAGTATGAGGATAACTTAGATGACACCCGGATAACTTAGTATGACACCCGGATAACTTAGTATGACACCCGGATAACTTAGTATGACACCCGGATAACTTAGTATGACACCCGGATAACTTAGTATGACACCCGGATAACTTAGTATGACACCCGGATAACTTAGTATGACACCCGGATAACTTAGTATGACACCCGGATAACTTAGTATGATACCCGGATAACTTAGTATGACACCCGGATAACTTAGTATGACACCCGGATAACTTAGTATGACACCCGGATAACTTAGTATGACACCCGGATAACTTAGTATGACACCCGGATAACTTAGTATGACACCCGGATAACTTAGTATGACACCCGGATAACTTAGTATGACACCCGGATAACTTAGTATGACACCCGGATAACTTAGTATGACACCCGGATAACTTAGTATGACACCCGGATAACTTAGTATGACACCCGGATAACTTAGTATGACACCCGGATAACTTAGTATGACACCCGGAGAACTTAGTGTGACACCCGGATAACTTAGTGTGACACCCGGATAACTTAGTATGACACCCGGATAACTTAGTATGACACCCGGATAACTTAGTATGACACCCGGATAACTTAGTATGACACCCGGATAACTTAGTATGACTCCCGGACAACTTAGTATGACACCCGGATAACTTAGTATGACACCCGGATAACTTAGTATGACACCTTAGTATGACACCCGGATAACTTAGTATGACACCCGGATATAACACCCGGATAACTTAGTATGACACCCGGATAACTTAGTATGACACCCGGATAACTTAGTATGACACCCGGATAACTTAGTATGACACCCGGATAACTTAGTATGACACCCGGATAACTTAGTATGACACCCGGATAACTTAGTATGACACCCGGATAACTTAGTATGACACCCGGATAACACCCGGATAACTTAGTATGACACCCGGATAACTTAGTATGACACCCGGATAACTTAGTATGACACCCGGATAACTTAGTATGACACCCGGATAACTTAGTATGACACCCGGATAACTTAGTATGACACCCGGATGACACCCGGATAACTTAGTATGACACCCGGATAACTTAGTATGACACCCGGATAACTTAGTATGACACCCGGATAACTTAGTATGACACCCGGATAACTTAGTATGACACCCGGATAACTTAGTATGACACCCGGATAACTTAGCATGACACCCGGATAACATATTATGACACCCGGATAACTTAGTATGACACCCAGATAACTTAGTATGACACACGAATAACTTAGTATGACATCCGGGTTAACTTAGTATGACACCCGGATAACTTAGTATGACACCCGGATAACTTAGTACGACACCCGGATAACTTAGCATGACACCCGGATAATTTAGCATGACACCCGGATAACTTAGTATGACACCCGGATAACTTAGTATGACACCCGGATAACTTAGTATGACACCCGGATAACTTAGTATGACACCCGGATAACTTAGTATGACACCCGGATAACTTAGTTTGACACCCGGATAACTTAGTATGACACCCTTAGGATAACTTAGTATGACACCCTTAGGATAACTTAGTATAACTTAGTATGACACCCGGATAACTTAGTATGACACCCGGATAACTTAGTATGACACCCGGATAACTTAGTATGACATAACTTAGTATGACACCCGGATAACTTAGTATGACACCCGGATAACTTAGTATGACACCCGGATAACTTAGTATGACACCCGGATAACTTAGTATGACACCCGGATAACTTAGTATGACACCCGGATAACTTAGTATGACACACGGATAACTTAGTATAACTTAGATGACACCCGGATAACTTAGTATGACACCCGGTATGACACTAACTTAGTATGACACCCTTAGTATGATAACTTAGTATGACACCCGGATAACTTAGAATGACACCCGGATAACTTAGTATGACACCCCGGATAACTTAGTATGACACCCGGATAACTTAGTATGACACCCGGATAACTTAGTATGACCCGGATAACTTAGTATGACACCCGGATAACTTAGTGACATAACTTAGTATGACACCCGGATAACTTAGTATGACACCCGGATAACTTAGTATGACACCCGGATAACTTAGTATGACACCCAGATAACTTAGTATGACACACGGATAACTTAGTATGACATCCGGATAACTTAGTATGACACCCGGATAACTTAGTATGACACCCGGATAACTTAGTATGACACCCGGATAACTTAGCATGACACCCGGATAACTTAGCACACACCCGGATAACTTAGTATGACACCCGGATAACTTAGTATGACACCCGGATAACTTAGTATGTCACCCGGATAACTTAGTATGACACCCGGATAACTTAGTATGTCACCCGGATAACTTAGTATGACACCCGGATAACTTAGTATGACACCCGGATAACTTAGTATGACACCCGGATAACTTAGTATGACACCCGGATAACTTAGTATGACACCCGGATAACTTAGTATGACACCCGGATAACTTAGTATGACACACGGATAACTTAGTATGACACCCGGATAACTTAGTATGACACCCGGATTACATAGTATGACACCTTAGTATGACACCCGGATAGTATGACACCCGGATAACTTAGTATGACACCCGGATAACTTAGTATGACACCCGGATAACTTAGTATGACACCCGGATAACTTAGTATGACACCCGGATAACTTAGGATAACTTAGTACTTAGTATGACACCCGGATAACTTAGTATGACACCCGGATAACTTAGTATGACACCCGGATAACTTAGTATGACACCCGGATAACTTAGTATGACACCCTGATAACTTAGTATGACACCCGGATAACTTAGTATGACACCCGGATAATTTAGTATGACACCCGGATAACTTAGTATGACACCCGGATAACTTAGTATGACACCCGGATAACTTAGTATGACACCCGGATAACTTAGTATGACACCCGGATAACTTAGTATGACACCCGGATAACTTAGTATGACACCCGGATAACTTAGTATGACACCCGGATAACTTAGTATGACACCCGGATAACTTAGTATGACACCCGGATAACTTAGTATGACACCCGGATAACTTAGTATGACACCCGGATAACTTAGTATGACACCCTTAGTATGATAACTTAGTATGACACCCGGATAACTTAGTATAACTTAGACACCCGGATAACTTAGTATGACACCCGGATAACTTAGTATGACACCCGGAGAACTTAGTATGACACCCGGAGAACTTAGTATGACACCCGGATAACTGAGTTTGACACCCGGATTAATTAGTTTGACACCCGGATAACTTAGTATGACACCCGGATAACTTAGTATGACACCCGGATAACTTAGTGATGTATGACACCGGATAACTTAGTATGACACCCGGATAACTTAGTATGACACCCGGATAACTTAGTATGACACCCGGATAACTTAGTATGACACCCGGATAACTTAGTATGACACCCGGATAACTTAGTATGACACCCGGATAACTTAGTATGACACCCGGATAACTTAGTATGACACCCGGATAACTTAGTATGACACCCGGATAACTTAGTATGACACCCGGATAACTTAGTATGACACCCGGATAACTTAGTATGACACACGGATAACTTAGTATGACACCAGGATAACTTAGTATGACACCCGGATAACTTAGTATGACACCCGGATAACTTAGTATGACACCCGGATAACTTAGTATGACACCCGGATAGTATGACACCCGGATAACTAGTATGACACCCTTAGTATGACACCCGGTTAACTTCGTATGACACCCGGATAACTTAGTATGACACCCGGATAACTTAGTATGACACTTAGTATGACACCCGGATAACTTAGTATGACACCCGGATAACTTAGTATGACACCCGGATAACTTAGTATGACACCCGGATAACTTAGTATGACACCCGGATAACTTAGTATGACACCCGGATAACTTAGTATGACACCCGGATAACTTAGTATGACACCCTTAGGATAACTTAGGATATTAGTACACACCCGGATAACTTAGTATGACACCCATATAACTTAGTATGACACACGGATAACTTAGTATGACACCAGTATAACTTAGTATGACACCCGGATAACTTAGTATGACACCCGGACAACTTAGTAAGACACCCGGATAACTTAGTGTGACACCTGGATAACTTAGGATGACACCCGGATAACTTAGTATGGCACCCGGATAACTTACCACCCGGATAACTTAGTATGACACCCTTAGGATAACTTAGTATGACACCCGGATAACTTAGGATGACACCCGGATAACTTAGTATGACACCCGGATAACTTAGTAAGACACCCGGATAACTTAGTATGACACCCGGATAACTTAGTATAACACCCGGATAACTTAGTATGACACCCGGATAACTTAGTATGACACCCGGATAACTTAGTATGACACCCGGATAACTTAGTATGACACCCGGATAACTTAGTATGGTACCCGGATAACACCCGGATAGTATGACACCCGGATAACTTAGTATGACACCCGGATAACTTAGTATGACACCCGGATAACTTAGTATGACACCCGGATAACTTAGGACACCCGGATAACTTAGTATGTATGACACCCGGATAACTTAGTATGACACCCGGATAACTTAGTATGACACCCGGATAACTTAGTATGACACCCGGATAACTTAGTATGACACCCGGATAACTTAGTATGACACCCGGATAACTTAGTATGACACCCGGATAACTTAGTATGACACCCGGATAACTTAGTATGACACCCGGATATGACACCCGGATAACTTAGTATGACACCCGGATAACTTAGTATGACACCCGGATAACTTAGTATGACACCCGGATAACTTAGTATGACACCCGGATAACTTAGGATAACTTAGTATGACACCCGGATAACTTAGTACACCCGGATAACTTAGTATGACACCCACCCGGATAACTTAGTATGACACCCGGATAACTTAGGATAACTTAGTATGACACCCGGATAACTTAGTATGACACCCGGATAACTTAGTATGACACCCGGATAACTTAGTATGACACCCGGATAACTTAGTATGACACCCGGATAACTTAGTATGACACCCGGATAACTTAGTATGACACCCGGATAACTTAGTATGACACCCGGATAACTTAGTATGACACCCGGATAACTTAGTATGACACCCGGATAACTTAGTATGACACCCGGATAACTTAGTATGACACTTAGTATGACACCCGGATAACTTAGTATGACACCCGGATAACTTAGCATGACACCCGGATAACTTAGTATGACACCCGGATAACATAGTATGACACCCGGATAACTTAGTATGACACCCGGATAACTTAGTATGACACCCGGATAACTTAGTATGACACCCGGATTACTTAGTATGACACCCGGATAACTTAGTATGACACCCGGATAACTTAGTATGAAACCCGAATAACTTAGTATGACACCCGGATAACTTAGACACACGGATAACTTAGTATGACACCCGGATAACTTAGTATGACACCCGGATAACTTAGTATGACACCCGGATAACTTAGTATGACACCCGGATAACTTAGTATGACACCCGGATAACTTAGTATGACACCCGGATAACTTAGTATGACACCCGGATAACTTAGTATGACACCCGGATAACTTAGTATGTATGACACACCCGGATAACTTAGTATGACACCCTTAGTATGACACCCGGATAACTTAGATAACTTAGTATGACACCCGGATAACTTAGTATGACACCCGGATAACTTAGTATGACACCCGGATAACTTAGTATGACACCCGGATAACTTAGTATGACACCCGGATAACTTAGTATGACACCCGGATAACTTAGTATGACACCCGGATAACTTAGTATGACACCCGGATAACTTAGTATGACACCCGGATAACTTAGTATGACACCCGGATAACTTAGTATGACACCCGGATAACTTAGTATGACACCCGGATAACTTAGTATGACACCCGGATAACTTAGTATGACACCCGGATAACTTAGTATGACACCCGGATAACTTAGTATGACACCCGGATAACTTAGTATGACACCCGGATAACTTAGTATGACACCCGGATAACTTAGTATGACACCCGGATAACTTAGTATGACACCCGGATAACTTAGTATGACACCCGGATAACTTAGTATGACACCCGGATAACTTAGTATGACACCCGGATAACTTAGTATGACACCCGGATAACTTAGTATGACACCCGGATAACTTAGTATGACACCCGGATAACATAGTATGACACCCTTAGTATGACACCCGGATAACTTAGTATGACACCCGGATAACTTAGTATGACACCCGGATAACTTAGTATGACACCCGGATAACTAAGTATGACACCCGGATCACTTAGTATGACACCCGGATAACTTAGAATGACACCCGGAGAAGTTAGTATGACACCCGGATAACTTAGTATGATAACTTAGTATGACACCCGGATAACTTAGTATGACACCCGGATAACTTAGTATGACACCCTTAGTATGACACCCGGATAACTTAGTATGACACCCGGATAACTTAGTATGACCCGGATAACTTAGTATGACACAACTTAGTATGACACCCGGATAACTTAGTATGACACCCGGATAACTTAGTATGACACCCGGATAACTTAGTAAGTATGACACCCGGATAACTTAGTATGACACCCGGATAACTTAGTATGACACCCGGATAACTTAGTGATGACACCCGGATAACTTAGTACCCGGATAACTTAGTATGACACCCGGATAACTTAGTATGACACCCGGATAACTTAGTATGACACCCGGATAACTTAGAGTTACACCCGGATAACTTAGTATGACATAACTTAGTATGACCCGGATATAGTGTGACACCCGGATTAGTATGACACCCGGATAACTTAGTATGACACCCGGATAACTTAGTATGACACCCGGATAACTTAGTATGACACCCGGATAACTTAGTATGACACCCGGATAACTTAGTATGACACCCGGATAACTTAGTATGACACCCGGATAACTTAGTATGACACCCGGATAACTTAGTATGACACACCCTTAGTATGACACCCGGATTACTTAGTATGACACCCGGATAACTTAGTATGACACCCGGATAACTTAGTATGAAACCCGAATAACTTAGTATGACACCCGGATAACTTAGTATGACACACGGATAACTAACTAGTATGACACCCGATAACACCCGGATAACTTAGTATGACACCCACCCGGATAACTTAGTATGACACCCGGATAACTTAGACCCGGATAACTTAGTATGACACCCGGATAACTTAGTATGACACCCGGATAACTTAGTATGACACCCGGATAACTTAGTATGACACCCGGATAACTTAGTATGACACCCGGATAACTTAGTATGACACCCGGATAAGTTAGTATGACACCCGGATAACTTAGTATGACACCCGGATAACTTAGTATGACACCCGGATAACTTAGTATAACTTAGTATGACACCCGGATAACTTAGTATGACACCCGGATAACTTAGTATGACACCCGGATAACTTAGTATGACACCCGGATAACTTAGTATGACACCCGGATAACTTAGTATGACACCCGGATAACTTAGTATGACACCCGGATAACTTAGTATGACACCCGGATAACTTAGTATGACACCCGGATAACTTAGTATGACACCCGGATAACTTAGTATGACACCCGGATAACTTAGTATGACACCCGGATAACTTAGTATGACACCCGGATAACTTAGTATGACACCCGGATAACTTAGTATGACACCCGGATAACTTAGTATGACACCCGGATAACTTAGTATGACACCCGGATAACTTAGTATGACACCCGGATAACTTAGTATGACACCCGGATAACTTAGTATGACACCCGGATAACTTAGTATGACACCCGGATAACTTAGTATGACACCCGGATAACTTAGTATGACACCCGGATAACTTAGTATGACACCAGGATAACTTAGTATGACACCCGGATAACTTAGTATGACACCCGGATAACTTAGTATGACACCCGGATAACTTAGTATGACACCCGGATAACTTAGTATGACACCCGGATAACTTAGTATGACACCCGGATAACTTAGTATGGCACCCGGATAACTTAGTATGACACCCGGATAACTTAGTATGACACCCGGATAACTTAGTATGACACCCGGATAACTTAGTATGACACCCGGATAACTTAGTATGACACCCGGATAACTTAGTATGACACCCGGATAACTTAGTATGACACCCGGATAACTTAGTATGACACCCGGATAACTTAGTATGACACCCGGATAACTTAGTATGACACCCGGATAACTTAGTATGACACCCGGATAACTTAGTATGACACCCGGATAACTTAGTATGACACCCGGATAACTTAGTATGACACCTGGATAACTTAGTATGACACCCGGATAACTTAGTATGACACCCGGATAACTTAGCATGACACCCGGATAACTTAGTATGACACCCGGATAACTTAGTATGACACCCGGATAACTTAGTATGACACCCGGATAACTTAGTATGACACCCGGATAACTTAGTATGACACCCGGATAACTTAGTATGACACCCGGATAACTTAGTATGACACCCGGATAACTTAGCATGACACCCGGATAACTTAGTATGACACCCGGATAACTTAGTATGACACCCGGATAACTTAGTATGACACCCGGATAACTTAGTATGACACCCGGATAACTTAGCATAACACCCGGATAACTTAGTATTCTCAGTAGTAGTAACCAGTTACCAGTAACCAGTGTACCAGTAGATGACTCACTACCAACCGTCTCTGCCTGAGTCACTGTCTGTATTCATATTGTTGCTGACCTAGCAGGATTTCAAGCGCCCCCTCGCCCATGGGCACTCCTCAGTCAGTCTAGCCAAGGGGCAGAGAGAGGCAGGTTCGGCTGTGGCGCCCTTCCACATACTTCAGTTACTATATACGTACTACCAGCCTACGTGAGTATTTTTACCCAATCCACGTGTTCGAACCCCACATGATAAATGGTGCCAGCGGTGTGGGAGCGTGGAAACGGGTATTTTAAGACGTTAGAAGATTGTTTGTGAGTAGCCGGCAGGGTCAAAGGTGAACCTCCAGCTAGCCGCTTACCCTCACTCACCACCTCCAGCCTGCAAGCCTGTTGCAGCCGTTTTTTCAAGCTTCCTGGCTTAGTTCGTGTGCTAATTGCTTCAATCTCCGAGGGGTTGACCCGGATTTTGCAATTAAGCCAGTCAGTAAGCCAGACTGTGGAAGTGAACGCCAGTCAGCCCTTGTGTTTCAGATTGTGATCCCATCCTAGTTGACAGTAATCAGTGCATTGTAAGAAGTTATTTCTCGAGTAACTTCCACGTTGTTAACGTTTGTAAGTGAAGTTTATAGCTGATACCTCGTGTCACTGTGTGCGACTCAGATTGAATATCATCATTGTTCACCGTGTTCATTTCTTTTCTCCTGTGCTTGCAGTTTGAGATAGTAGATTCGTTCTCCCTTGCTCATATTGCGTGTTATAACGTTAATTTTTTTCAACCGGGGGGAGTCATCCACTCCACCGAGTTTGTTCATTCCTCCAGTAAGAAAGAACCGATCCCTTGTGTTCTGGTGTGATTCGATTCCTGCTCCAGGAAGATCTTATTCTGACTGTGAAGCCACCAGCACCCATCAGTGACTTTGTCATGAACCAAGAATTACTGTATCGAACAGCCGAGTTGGGTACTCCTAGCAGAAGAGTATACCAGTTAGTAATTCCACAGTCACTAGTGAATGTAGCCTTACAGCTAGTTCACGATGTACCAGGTGTTGCACACCCTGGTATGGATCGTTCAGTAAAACAAGCCAGATTGAAATACTTTTGGCCTCGTATGGCAACTGATATTTCTGAGTATGTTAAGAAATGTAGTGTCTGCATGCAACATAAAGGTAATGCTAATGGTCCTAATCCAATCCAAGTATATCCAACCACTAGCGAACCTTGGGAAAGAGTTGCGCTAGATTTGTTAACTAATTTCCAATGTTCCCTCCAGGGCAACAAACATCTGTGTGTTATGGTAGACCATTTCACCAGATATTGTGAGTTAGTTCCTATTGCAGATAAGACTGCCGAGACAGTAGCTAAAGCGTTTAAAGAACGCATTATCTGCAGGCATACCACCCCTAAGTCCCTAGTAACAGATAATGGAGGTGAATTCTGTAATGAGATTCTTGAAAATTTGTGCACCTTGTACAAGATCTCTAAATCCACCATTGTTCCTCATCATCCTGCCAGCAATGGGTTAGCGGAACGAACCAATAAGAAAGTACTTGATGTCTTGAGAGCCACTATCAATCCCAACAGTGAAACTTGGGATGAAGTTATACCTGATGTGCAGTGTGCTATAAATTCTGCTTACAATGTTTCTATAGGTGACACTCCACATTATGCATTGTACGGTGTAGATAAACGTTTGCCTTATGAGTTGTTATATTGTAATCCGAAACCAAATTACAACCCTGATGATTTCATAGCAACTCGTACCAGCTTAGCTCAAAGTGTTTTTAGAAGAATCCGTGAAACACTTCATAAATCAACAGCAGAATTTACAAGAGTCGCAAACACTCGAGCAAAGCCATCCAAAATCAAAGTAGGTTCGAGAGTTATGCTGATTAACTTTAACAAAACGTCTGCAATGCCAAAGCTTGATCAAAAGTTTGTTGGTCCTTATCGAGTAGTTGAACATATCACTGGTAATAAGTATAAGGTTAGAGAGATTAGTACTGGTCAGTATAAAGAATCGCATTTAGATCATATGAAGTTAGTATGTGATGATAATGATGTTCCAACCCAGACTAATGTGACAGACTCTGACAATCTTCCTGATCCTGTACTCTCTTCCTCTGATACTCAGTCAGACGATCAACCTGAATGTCGTTATTCCCTACGTACACGACAGGTATTGAGAAATCCTCAAGTATCATTTGTAACTTCCAATTCAGATTTGCCTCAAATACAGCATGAGTTAGCCAATGCAACAGAGTTTGATCCTCCCAGAGATGACACTCATTCTGCATATGTCAATCTTACCCTAGCAGAGTTGGGGTTAAATGTAAATAACCTGTATAGATGAATAATTACAGTATCAACTTATCAGTATTTAAGAATTTTTTTTTGTGTCTCAGTAGTAGTAACCAGTTACCAGTAACCAGTGTACCAGTAGATGACTCACTACCAACCGTCTCTGCCTGAGTCACTGTCTGTATTCATATTGTTGCTGACCTAGCAGGATTTCAAGCGCCCCCTCGCCCATGGGCACTCCTCAGTCAGTCTAGCCAAGGGGCAGAGAGAGGCAGGTTCGGCTGTGGCGCCCTTCCACATACTTCAGTTACTATATACGTACTACCAGCCTACGTGAGTATTTTTACCCAATCCACGTGTTCGAACCCCACATGATAGTATGACACTCGGATAACTTAGCTCGGATAACTTAGTATGACACCCGGATGACTTTGTATGACCCGGATAACTTAGTATGACACACGGATAACTTAGTATGACACCCGGATAACTTAGCATGACACCCGGATAACTTAGTATGACACCCGGATAACTTAGTATGACACCCGGATAACTTAGTATGACACCCGGATAACTTAGTATGACACCCGGATAACTTAGTATGACACCCGGATAACTTAGTATGGCACCCGGATAACTTAGTATGACACCCGGATAACTTAGTATGACACCCGGATAACTTAGTATGACACCCGGATAACTTAGTATGACACCCGGATAACTTAGTATGACACCCGGATAACTTAGTATGACACCCGGATAACTTAGTATGACACCCGGATAACTTAGTATGACACCCGGATAACTTAGTATGACACCCGGATAACTTAGTATGACACCCGGATAACTTAGTATGACACCCGGATAACTTAGTATGACACCCGGATAACTTAGTATGACACCCGGATAACTTAGTATGACACCCGGATAACTTAGTATGACACCCGGATAACTTAATATGACACCCGGATAACTTAATATGACACCTGGATAACTTAATATGACACCTGGATAACTTAGTATGACACCCGGATAACTTAGTATGACACCTGGATAACTTAATATGACACCCGGATAACTTAGTATGACACCTGGATAACTTAATATGACACCCGGATAACTTAGTATGACACCTGGATAACTTAATATGACACCCGGATAACTTAGTATGACACCCGTGTAACTATGATACCCGCATAACTTAATATGACACCCGGATAATTCAGTGTGACATCGTGATAACTTAGTGTGACAATCAACAGTATGGGTGAGGTTAGAACCCACGGCAAGAGAGTTGTAAAGCTCCCGGATAGTGTGTAACCCACTGGACCAGCCTGTCACCTTCACTTTCTCACCAGAGCGTCAGTCACCTTCACTTTCTCACCAGAGCCTCAGTCACCTTCACTTTCTCACCAGAGCGTCAGTCACCTTCACTTTCTCACCAGAGCGTCAGTCACCTTCAATTCCTCACCAGAGCCTCAGTCACCTTCACTTCGTCACCAGAGCCTCAGTCACCTTCACTTCCTCACCAGAGCGTCAGTCACCTTCACTTCCTCACCAGAGCGTCAGTCACCTTCACTTCCTCACGAGAGTCTCAGTCACCTTCACTTTCTCACCAGAGCCTCAGTCACCTTCACTTCCTCACCAGATCGTCAGTCACCTTCACTTCCTCACCAGAGCGTCAGTCACCTTCACTTCCTCACCAGAGCGTCAGTCACCTTCACTTCCTCACCAGAGCCTCAGTCACCTTCACTTCCTCACCAGAGCGTCAGTCACCTTCACTTCCTCACCAGAGCCTCAGTCACCTTCACTTCCTCACCAGAGCCTCAGTCACCTTCACTTCCTCACCAGAGCGTCAGTCACCTTCACTTCCTCACCAGAGCGTCAGTCACCTTCACTTCCTCACCAGAGCGTCAGTCACCTTCACTTCCTCACCAGAGCCTCAGTCACCTTCACTTCCTCACCAGAGCGTCAGTCACCTTCACTTCCTCACCAGAGCGTCAGTCACCTTCACTTCCTCACCAGAGCCTCAGTCACCTTCACTTCCTCACCAGAGCGTCAGTCACCTTCACTTCCTCACCAGAGCCTCACTCAACCTTCACTTCCTCACTAGAGCGTCAGTCACCTTCACTTCCTCACCAGAGCGTCAGTCACCTTCACTTCCTCACCAGAGCGTCAGTCACCTTCACTTCCTCACCAGAGCGTCAGTCACCTTCACTTCCTCACCAGAGCGTCAGTCACCTTCACTTCCTCACCAGAGCGTCAGTCACCTTCACTTCCTCACCAGAGCGTCAGTCACCTTCACTTCCTCACCAGAGCGTCAGTCACCTTCACTTCCTCACCAGAGCGTCAGTCACCTTCACTTCCTCACCAGAGCGTCAGTCACCTTCACTTCCTCACCAGAGCGTCAGTCACCTTCACTTCCTCACCAGAGCGTCAGTCACCTTCACTTCCTCACCAGAGCGTCAGTCACCTTCACTTCCTCACCAGAGCGTCAGTCACCTTCACTTCCTCACCAGAGCGTCAGTCACCTTCACTTCCTCACCAGAGCGTCAGTCACCTTCACTTCCTCACCAGAGCCTCAGTCACCTTCACTTCCTCACCAGAGCGTCAGTCACCTTCACTTCCTCACCAGAGCGTCAGTCACCTTCACTTCACTTCACCAGAGCGTCAGTCACCTTCACTTCCTCACCAGAGCGTCAGTCACCTTCACTTCCTCACCAGAGCGTCAGTCACCTTCACTTCCTCACCAGAGCGTCAGTCACCTTCACTTCCTCACCAGAGCCTCAGTCACCTTCACTTCCTCACCAGAGCCTCAGTCACCTTCACTTCCTCACCAGACCTTCACTTCCTCAGCCTCAGTCACCTTCACTTCCTCACCAGAGCCTCAGTCACCTTCACTTCACTTCACCAGAGCGTCAGTCACCTTCACTTCCTCACCAGAGCCTCAGTCACCTTCACTTCTTCACCAGAGCGTCAGTCACCTTCACTTCCTCACCAGAGCGTCAGAGCCTCAGTCACCTTCACTTCCTCACCAGAGCGTCAGTCACCTTCACTTCCTCACCAGAGCGTCAGTCACCTTCACTTCCTCACCAGAGCGTCAGTCACCTTCACTTCCTCACCAGAGCGTCAGTCACCTTCACTTCCTCACCAGAGCGTCAGTCACCTTCACTTCCTCACCAGAGCGTCAGTCACCTTCACTTCCTCACCAGAGCCTCAGTCACCTTCACTTCCTCACCAGAGCGTCAGTCACCTTCACTTCCTCACCAGAGCCTCAGTCACCTTCACTTCCTCACCAGAGCGTCAGTCACCTTCACTTCCTCACCAGAGCGTCAGTCACCTTCACTTCCTCACCAGAGCGTCAGTCACCTTCACTTCCTCACCAGAGCGTCAGTCACCTTCACTTCCTCACCAGAGCGTCAGTCACCTTCACTTCCTCACCAGAGCGTCAGTCACCTTCACTTCCTCACCAGAGCGTCAGTCACCTTCACTTCCTCACTAGAGCGTCAGTCACCTTCACTTCCTCACCAGAGCCTCAGTCACCTTCACTTCCTCACCAGAGCGTCAGTCACCTTCACTTCCTCACTAGAGCCTCAGTCACCTTCACTTCCTCACCAGAGCCTCAGTCACCTTCACTTCGTCACCAGAGCGTCAGTCACCTTCACTTCCTCACCAGAGCGTCAGTCACCTTCACTTCCTCACCAGAGCGTCAGTCACCTTCACTTCCTCACGAGAGCCTCAGTCACCTTCACTTCCTCACCAGAGCGTCAGTCACCTTCACTTCCTCACTAGAGCGTCAGTCACCTTCACTTCCTCACCAGAGCGTCAGTCACCTTCACTTCCTCACCAGAGCGTCAGTCACCTTCACTTCCTCACTAGAGCGTCAGTCACCTTCACTTCCTCACCAGAGCCTCAGTCACCTTCACTTCCTCACTAGAGCGTCAGTCACCTTCACTTCCTCAGTAGAGCCTCAGTCACCTTCACTTCCTCACCAGAGCCTCAGTCACCTTCACTTCGTCACCAGAGCCTCAGTCACCTTCACTTCGTCACCAGAGCGTCAGTCACCTTCACTTCCTCACCAGAGCGTCAGTCACCTTCACTTCCTCACCAGAGCGTCAGTCACCTTCACTTCCTCACCAGAGCGTCAGTCACCTTCACTTCCTCACTAGAGCGTCAGTCACCTTCACTTCCTCACCAGAGCGTCAGTCACCTTCACTTCCTCACCAGAGCGTCAGTCACCTTCACTTCCTCACCAGAGCGTCAGTCACCTTCACTTCCTCACCAGAGCGTCAGTCACCTTCACTTCCTCACCAGAGCGTCAGTCACCTTCACTTCCTCACCAGAGCGTCAGTCACCTTCACTTCCTCACCAGAGCGTCAGTCACCTTCACTTCCTCACCAGAGCCTCACTCACCTTCACTTCCCTACCAGGACGTTACCGTAGCTTCTGTTCTGTAATAAGTGGTTTTAGCTGCCAATATATCAGAGTCCACAAACATCTTAGGATACACCAGTGTCACGCCAATGTCCAATATTTTCCCAATTTCTTCGTCTAAGAACTCGGGACTGTACACTCTTATAGGTTCTCTGAAACATAGTGAGAAATACACTCTTTTTGACTGTAGTCTCATTGTTGGAATATTAGTGAATATATAAGCACACACTGGTGGTCTTCCTATATACTGTAAACTGTAAAGGTTACTAATGTGTGCTGATACATTCGTGGTAAACACGTTACTATACAGTAAGGTTTGGCATGTGGCGGCAGTTTACCCCTTAACGGGGCAAGGAATTACGAGAATTTTAAAGCAGGTGTTTAGGTTTATATGGGGTTCTGGGTGTGATTGGCTGAGGAGGGAGGTGGTAATGCTGCCGGTACGTCAGGGGGGGTTAGGGTTATTGGATCTACGGCGTTGGGTAAAATATGTTTTCTTACGAAGGGAATATGTACGGGTCGGGTGTGGGTGGGGGGGGGGTTAAAGCTTCTGTATGAGGGAGTGCAGAGGTGGTATGTGGGTGCAGAGTTGAGGGAATGTGAGGAGGTGCTGCGTACCCTCATGGTCCTACGGGAGCCTGGCAAGATTCGCATAGGGGTTTTGGCGAGAGTAATTGGGAGCCGGGTGGTGGTGCCGGTGGAGGGAATATACCCCATCTATGGATGGGGAGATATTTGGTGTCGTTTTCGTAAGTTGAAGCTCAGACCTCGGGTGCGGGAGGTTATGTTCAGTTTCCTGCATGGCATTTTGCCGTCAGGAGCGGTCCTGCGGGCGAGGCGAATAGTAGAGGAGAGTGGGTGTGGAGTGTGTGGTGGCGAGGATACGGCATATCATGCGGTGTATTTTTGCGAATGTTTGGGGAATGTTAGGGATTGGATGAGTAGGATTGTGAGGCTAGTGGGAGGGGGGGCATACCGGTGTTGAGAACGCTCGTTTTGGATGTGGGAGGGGTGCCAGAGAGTACACAACGTGCATTGGCATATTTAATGGTAGATTTCGTGTACGTGTCGTGGGGTATGCGTGGGAATGGGGATTGGGTGGCGAGGAAACGGGTACTGGCAGCTACTTTTTATAGGACGGTTTGCAGGAACAGGGAAATATATGGATCGCGGTGGGAGGGAGCCTTCCCCGTAGGTTATCGTAGTTTAACTATTGGGATCTTACTCGCTTTGTAGTGGGGGGAGGGGTTGTCATGGCTGGGGTAAGGATTGAGAATGTCATCCGGGGTTTCAATGGGCTCGCCGTCGGGTGTGTGTGTGTGTGTGTGTGTGTGTGTGTGTGTGTGTGTGTGTGTGTGTGTGTGTGTGTGTGTGTGTGTGTGTGTGTGTGTGTGTGTGTGTGTGTGTGTGTGTGTGTGTGTGTGTGTGGCTTAGATGGAAACGAGGGAAGGTTCAGTGTGTTAGTAGGTGTTAGGAGGTACGTGTGATGCTAGCTGGTCAGTAGGTGTTAGGAGGTACGTGTGATGCTAGCTGGTCAGTAGGTGTTAGGAGGTACGTGTGATGCTAGCTGGTCAGTAGGTGTTAGGAGGTACGTGTGATGCTAGCTGGTTAGTAGGTGTTAGGAGGTACGTGTGATGCTAGCTGGTCAGTAGGTGTTAGGAGGTACGTGTGATGCTAGCTGGTCAGTAGGTGTTAGGAGGTACGTGTGATGCTAGCTGGTCAGTAGGTGTTAGGAGGTACGTGTGATGCTAGCTGGTCAGTAGGTGTTAGGAGGTACGTGTGATGCTAGCTGGTCAGTAGGTGTTAGGAGGTACGTGTGATGCTAGCTGGTCAGTAGGTGTTAGGAGGTACGTGTGAGGAGGTAGGTGTGATGCTAGCTGGTCAGTAGGTGTTAGGAGGTACGTGTGATGCTAGCTGGTCAGTAGGTGTTAGGAGGTACGTGTGATGCTAGCTGGTCAGTAGGTGTTAGGAGGTACGTGTGATGCTAGCTGGTCAGTAGGTGTTAGGAGGTACGTGTGATGCTAGCTGGTCAGTAGGTGTTAGGAGGTACGTGTGATGCTAGCTGGTCAGTAGGTGTTAGGAGGTACGTGTGATGCTAGCTGGTCAGTAGGTGTTAGGAGGTACGTGTGATGCTAGTACGTATGATGCTAGCTGGTCAGTAGGTGTTAGGAGGTACGTGTGATGCTAGCTGGTCAGTAGGTGTTAGGAGGTACGTGTGATGCTAGCTGGTCAGTAGGTGTTAGGAGGTACGTGTGATGCTAGCTGGTCAGTAGGTGTTAGGAGGTACGTGTGATGCTAGCTGGTCTAGGTGATGCTAGCTGGTCAGTAGTGTTAGGAGGTACGTGTGATGCTAGCTGGTCAGTAGGTGTTAGGAGGTACGTGTGATGCTAGCTGGTCAGTAGGTGTTAGGAGGTACGTGTGATGCTAGCTGGTCAGTAGGTGTTAGGAGGTACGTGTGATGCTAGCTGGTCAGTAGGTGTTAGGAGGTACGTGTGATGCTAGCTGGTCAGTAGGTGTTAGGAGGTACGTGTGATGCTAGCTGGTCAGTAGGTGTTAGGAGGTACGTGTGATGCTAGTGGTCAGGTGTTAGGAGGTACGTGTGATGCTAGCTGGTCAGTAGGTGTTAGGAGGTACTATGCTAGCTGGTCAGTAGGTGTTAGGAGGTACGTGTGATGCTAGCTGGTCAGTAGGTGTTAGGAGGTACGTGTGATGCTAGCTGGTCAGTAGGTGTTAGGAGGTACGTGTGATGCTAGCTGGTCAGTAGGTGTTAGGAGGTACGTGTGATGCTAGCTGGTCAGTAGGTGTTAGGAGGTACGTGTGATGCTAGCTGGTTTAAGTGTGTGATCCAGTTTGATAGTGGACAATTTAGGTTCATATCTTTGCATGCGTGTCCCATGGGATGACTGTATTACCCTCTGTGTATATAACACCTTGCTATGCTTGGTCACTTACCATCACACCTCTGTCAGAGGGTTGAGGTAAATATTATTATGGATGTATGCAGTACGAATGCTTGGGTGTGGTTTGTTGTGACTGAGATACTGTTGCGATGTGACAGGCTTATATGCTCATGTACAGCTGGGAGACTGAGCGACAGGGAACTGTATGCTGCCGAGAGACAGTGGTGGTTGCCTAAATGAGGGAGAAGAGGGAGGGGGGTGTAACAGAATGTTTGGTTATAGGAGACAGTATTGAACGTTGCCTTATTAAGGGCTCATCTCTGAATGGAGGTTAATGAGATAGGATTATATACACATATACGGATTACAGGGTTATTTTTCAAACTGTTCTTACTGTGTACCTTGTGTGTGGTGAGAGGAGGCATGTATCAACTTATTGTTTAATGTCACTTTGTTTTATCTAAAACTTTATATATGTTTGGTTTTGGCACATTTAAAGTATATATTAATTTAGGTCACAACCCTGGTACTGTTTTTGTTAAGTGTCATGTTCTTGATGCAAGTTTTTCATGTATGGTTTACAGTTACATATACAGAGTTTATACATGCAAGTTTTGTAGCATTTTTTGTTACGTATATTCAGGTGCAAAAAAAAAAAAAAAAAAAAAAAATCTTATGACGTTAAGTGATAGTAAAGAATATCTGGTTTTACTGTTGATGTAGTTACTGTTGATGTAGTTACTGTTGATGTAGTTAGTACGGAAGTATGCATCAATACTCTCCTTAATTTGGTTACTGTTTGTGTTTTCATTAGATACTATTTGTTACATGATGTATAATTTTTATATTTGTATGTGGTATTATATGGCCATAGAAAGTTTATTACATCTGTTGACGGATAAGTCCTGTTTGTTTTTTATGTGCTGTGATGTACTTTTTAAAAAAAAAATAATAAAATAAAAAAAAATGTGTGGTGATACATTCAGTAATATTCCAACCTGGAGACTACACTCAAAAGGAGTGTATTTGTTACTATGTTTTTGAGAGCCTGTAGAGTGTGCAGTCCGGAGTATATTGCGCTGGTTATAATAAGGTTAGGTAAGTTTTCTAAGGTTCTTTTAGAACATAATTATTAATTTTTACATTAACCTTGATGAAAAACTTTCTAAACGTATAAGAGAACATTTTAGAAAGTCTTAATTTTAAATGAGTTCTTGCTAATTGACCAATTTTACCTATTCAGCACGACATATATATCAAGAGAGAGAGAGAGAGAGAGAGAGAGAGAGAGAGAGAGAGAGAGAGAGAGAGAGAGAGAGAGAGAGAGAGAGAGAGAGAGAGAGAGAGAGAGAGAGGGAGAGTGGGAGACAGAGAGAAAGGGGAATATTCACTGATACGTCGAATCTTCATTAAGCAACACATAAAAATGCTGGTGTCCCGAAGCTCGATTGGTAGAGCACTCAGCTCACACACTGAGGTCTGGGGTTCGATTCCCGGAACGGGGTGGAAACATTAGAACGGGTTTCCATAAGATACCTGCTGTCCACGTTCACCTAGCACTAAAAAGGGTACCTGGGTGTTAGTCAACCGGTGTGGGTCGCATCCTGGGAGAAAAATTGACCTAATTTTCCCGAAATGTTCTTCATAACAAGGGACTTTCTATATTGTATTATGTCATTGATGTCAGCTGTATAGTAGTATGTCATTGATGTCAGCTATATAGTAATATGTCATTGATGTCAGCTATGCTCTGTACATGTATAAATATAGATTATTATAATTAATATTTTGAATTTTTTTTATATTTTATTTATAACCAATACAGTATACATAAATATAAAAATAAAAGGAAACAGTATGGATCTCAATCCTGAAGGTTCGGCCATTGACATAAGAAAACCAAACACATAATAAACTAACACAAATGGATTGCACCTATACTTGCAAGATATACCTGTATAACATACAACAATAACTTACGGCAATAACATAGCTACAAATAACCACCGTAACAGGGTCATGAACTGACATAAAAACATTCAATGACTCAAAACCAAACTTCCATATAAATTTTACATTTAACATGACATATGACAAAGACTCATACAATTGAAAATAATATATACAAGAAAATGTAACAGTTACTTCCAGCCTTCTCATTAATCAATAAACCAAAACCTAACATCATAATCCTACTAGAACATCTACATACTTATCCCTAACATTACAGCTTTACATATACCAAAATACAAATAAACATACAAAGAAAAGAGCTTAGATCTCAAAACCGACTCATTACATTTAC